>NC_057401.1:55666724-55907068 GCF_019320065.1 Cervus canadensis
CCTCATGTAAACAACAAAGAAAACAAAAATACAGACCCAATCATCAGCAGACAGGATTACCACCTCACTCAGCCTTGCCCATCAGAGGAAAAACAAACAAACAAAAACTCAGCACAAATCTCACCCTATATAAAGCTTACACAAACCACTGGATCAACCTTGGGAGGGCAGAAGCCAAAAGGAAGAAAGAATTCAACTTTCTTCAAGGAAAGAATTCAACTTTCCTTGAAGCCTGAGAAAAGGAGACCTCAAACACAATAAGTTAAAAAAAATTATGAAAAGGCAGAGAAATACTACATAAATGAAGGAACAAACTAGAAACACAGAAGTCCAAACAAATGAAGAGGAAACAGGCAAACTACCTGAAAAAACAGTTCAGAAAAATCGACATTAAAGATCTTAAACTGATAAGAACAGCATACTACACTTGATTCTTAGCCCAATATAACAAATTGAAAGATAAAAACCATATGATTATCTCAATAGATGCAGAGAAAACCTTTGACAAAATTCAACACTCATTTATGATTAAAACTCTCCAAAAAGCAGGAATAGAAGGAACATACCTCAACATAATAAAAGCTATATATGAAAAACCCACAGCAAGCATCACCCTCAATGGTGAAAAATTGAAAGCATTTCCCCTGAAATCAGGAACAAGACAAGGGTGCCACTCTCACCACTACTATTCAACATAGTGTTGGAAGTTTTGGCCACAGCAATCAGAGCAGAAAAAGAAGTAAAAGGAATCCAGATAGGAAAAGAAGAAGTGAAACTCTCACTGTTTGCAGATGACATGATCCTCTACATAGAAAACCCTAAAGACTCTACCAGAAAATTACTAGAGCTAATCAATGAATATAGTAAATTTGCAGGATATAAAATTAACACACAGAAATCCCTTGCATTCCTATACACTAACAATGAGAAAACAGAAAGAGAAATTAAGGAAACAATACCATTCACCATTGCAACAAAAAGAATAAAATACTTAGGAGTATATCTACCTAAAGAAACAAAAGACCTTTACATAGAAAACTATAAAACACTGATGAAAGAAATCAAAGAGGACACAAACAGATGGAGAAACATACCGTGTTCATGGATTGGAAGAATCAATATTGTCAAAATGGCTATTCGACCCAAAGCAATCTATAGATTCAATGCAATCCCTATCAAGCTACCAACGGTATTTTTCACAGAACTAGACCAAAGAATTTCACAATTTGTATGGAAATACAAAAAACCTCGAATAGCCAAAGTAATCTTGAGGAAGAAGAATGGAACTGGAAGAATCAACCTGCCTGACTTCAGACTCTACTACAAAGCCACAGTCATCAAGACAGTATGGTACTGGCACAAAGACAGAAATATAGATCAATGGAACAGAATAGAAAGCCCTGAGATAAATCCACGAACCTATGGACACCTTATCTGACAAAGGAGGCAAGGTATACATGGAAAAAAAGACAACCTCTTTAAAGTGTGGGAAATGGTCATACCACTTGTAAAAATGAAAACTAGAACAGCTTTCTAACACCATATACAAGAATAAACTCAAAATAGATTAAAGATCTAAATGTAAGACAAGAAACTATAAAACTCCTAGAGGAGAACATAGGCAAAACACTCTCCGACATAAATCACAGCAAGATCCTCTATGACCCACCTCCCAGAATATTGGAAATAAAAGCAAAATAAACAAATGGGACCTAATGAAACTTAAAAGCTTTTGCACTACAAAGGAAACTATAAGCAAGGTGAAAAGACAGCCCTCAGATTGGGAGAAAATAATAGCAAATGAAGAAACAGACAAAGGATTAATCTCAAAAATATACAAGCAACTCCTGCAGCTCAATTCCAGAAAAATAAATGACCCAATCAAAAAGTGGGCCAAAGAACTAAACAGACATTTCTCCAAGAAGACATCAGATGGCTAACAAACACATGAAAAGATGCTCAACACCACTCATTATCAGAAAAATGCAAATCAAAACCTCAATGAAGTACCATTACACGCCAGTCAGAATGGCTGCTATCCAAAAGTCTACAAGCAAAAAATGCTGGAGAGGGTGTGGAGAAAAGGGAACCCTCTTACACTGTTGGTGGGAATGCAAACTAGTACAGCCGCTATAGAAAACAGTGTGGAGATTTCTTAAAAAAACTGGAAATAGAACTGCCACATGACCCAGCAATCCCACTTCTGGGCATACACACCGAGGAAACCAGATCTGAAAGAGACACGTGCACCCCAATGTTCATCACAGCACTGTTTATAATAGCCAGGACATGGAAGCAACCTAGATGCCCATCAGCAGATGAATGGATAAGAAGCTGTGGTACATATACACGCATGGAATATTACTCAGCCCATTAAAAAGAATTCACTATGAACAGTCCTAAGTGAGATGGATGAAGCTGAGTCCCATTTATACAGAGTGAAGTAAAGCCAGAAAGATAAAAGAACATACAGCAATAACACATATATATGGAATTTAGAAAGATGGTAACGATAACCCTATATGCAAAAACAGAAAAAGAGACACAGAAATACAGAACAGACTTTTGAACTCTGTGGGAGAATGTGAGGGTGGGATGTTTCAAAAGAACAGCATGTATACTATCTATGGTGAAACAGATCACCAGCCCAGGTGGGATGCATGAGACAAGTGCTCCGGCCTGGTGCACTGGGAAGACCCAGAGGAATCGGGTGGAGAGGGAGGTGGGAGGGGGGATCGGATTGGGAATACATGTAAATCCATGGCTGATTCATATCAATGTATGACAAAACCCACTGGAAAAAAAAAAAAAAAGAATACTGGAGTGAGTTGCCATGCTCTCCTCCAGGGGATCTTCCTGACCCAGAGATCAAACCCTGGTCTCCCACGTTGCAGGCAGGTTCTTTACCATCTGAGTCACCAGGGAAATGATGTATCTTGTTTAAAAAATTAAAACAATAAAAACAAGGGTAATACCAGCTTATCAGTAGATCTGTGAAACAGTTTACTTAAGGGTTTATTCTTGACAATGCAAAAGGATTTGCTACTGCTTTCTATGATGTGTTCTATCAGGGCAAAAAGTGTTTTCTAGATTACCAACCATTTCCCCCTTTGGGGATCTGCAACTGATAATAATAAATTAGAAATTCAATGTAAGCTTTTATGGAATCTAATAAAAATTTTGGTGAAGGTTGGCATCAGAGCAACACACAATGAGAGTCTTCTGCACAGTGTCTGGTAGCACTAGAAACTAATGGGAGTATTTACTCAAATATTTTTTGATTGGGGGGGGATAAGAAAACTTTCAATTCAAGAGACCAAATAGACCACATACTTTTGCCTCTCTTTGAAACCAGGATCCCAGTGATGTAACTGAAGTAAAATACAGCAGCAGGTAAGTTATAAGTGAGCCAGAGGACTTCGGGCTTCCCTGATGGCTCAGATGGTAAAGAACCTGCCTGTCAATGCAGGAGACCCGGGTTTGATCCCTGGGTCAGGAAGATCTCCTGGACAAAGAAATGGCAACTCAGTCCAATATTCTTACCTGGAGAATTCCATGGAAAGAGGAGCCTGGTGGGCTACAGTCCATGGGGTCACAAAGTCAGACCCAACTGAGCAACTAACACTTTCAGAGAAGGGTTTTATCAAGCCAAAACAAAGAAATATTTATGAAAAATATAAAGCTGATGAAGTTAAACAAATAATAATACTCAACACAGAGAACTCAAAATGCAGGCATATGGTTGAACTAAGATAGAGGACATGTCCAAAGAGAACCTGAGAATAATCCCCATGGTCAGAGCAGAGAATGGGGGGAAGACTCTGAATTCAGAGCACCTGAGTTCAAGGTGGTCCAGGCACCATCACCCCCTGTTGCCTCATAGTCCTCAACTGAAGTGTGAGAATGAGAATTGTATTTTCCTTGAGAAATAATGTGAGAATTACACATGATTACAGGTGATAATGGCTTTAAGGTGCTTAGCAGACTGTCTGGCTCAAAGAAGTGCTCAAGTATTCAGAACCTAACAAAAATAAGGATATCAGATATCAGAATCTAAAGAAAGCAGCTAAAAATAAACAGGAAAAAGTCATAATTTTAAGTGCCTTATTACTTAAGAGAAGAGACTAAAATGCATAAACTAAATAGCCGTAGAACCTGTGGGTTCCCAGCCCAGATCCCCAGGGATCAGCTCTTACCTGTGGAGTGTGCTCCTGCTGGGGTCCTGCTCCTGCTCACTTCTGCAGCGATTGCACTTGGATGATTGCCGCCCTGAAAATGCCCAGAGTTATGTCCTGGCTCCCACTCCTCTAATGGCTGGAGCCAACCATTGACTTAAAGCTGGGATGCAGACGTCCCGCATCCTTGCCTTGAGTTAGGACAGGCTATGGTTCAGTCTGCTACAGAGCTCCCCACAGGACCAGGTTGAGCTTAGACCGCCCCATTCCCTCTCTGCTACCTCACTCCTTACAGGTTCACATGAGCACCTCCATAACAAACCTCTTTCACCAGAATCACATCTCAGGGTCTGCTTCTGGGCAACCCAACCTAAGACATAAGCCTTCAATTCAGGAACCTAGAAAAAGTACTCCCCCAACACTCAACCAAGATAAAATATAAGCAAAGAATTAATAAAATGAGAAAAGAAATTAGTGAAAAGGGGGGAAACATGAGCTTGATAAATTGAACAAGAACTTGCACTTGTGAATACTTCCAAAGTAGACCTCCTAACTAACCTTCACTTACCTGACACAGTGGATTAATCACAGCTCTCTCCATTTATCTTATAAATCATATGCTGTGTGCTTAGTCACTCAGTTGGGTCCAACTCTTTGTGACCCCATGGGCTGCAGCCCGCCAGGCTCCTCTGTCCATGGGATTTTCCAGGCAAGAATACTGCAGTGGGTTGCCATGCCCTCCTCCAGGGAATCTTCCCAATCCAGGGATCGAACCCTGGATTATGATTTTATAAAAACAAATAGGTAATTTGGAACTCAAAATAGTTGATGTGTTCTCAAAGAAAGGCCTTTCCTTACAACATTGTGATTTCCTGTGTGTGTGTGTATTATTAGAATAAAATTCACATGTATTCAATCAAAAAGCATATCTGTTATGTACTTGGTTTTCTGTCTGTTTCTTTGTTTTGTTGTCTAACCAGCTGCTTAGTACCAATCCCAGTGGATTAGTGTGCTTCTATTTTGTTCAGAAAAGACTTCAGAAAACATAAGACAATAAAGGAAAAACAAGAAAATATGCAGGTATCTGCTCATTAGTGGAAGAATAAACCAGAAACTAACGTGATTGGTGAGTGGATGAAAACAGGGTAGAAAAATGGTTCTTCCCTGTAAGCAGTTTCATCACACAAGTAATTGACTATGAGACAATTTTGCCATAAAAGATAAAATACTGAAAAGAAAATAAAAGAGGGACATTAACAAAGGCAAAATTACACATGAAATGTTAATAACAATTTTTTTAAATTTTATTGTAAAAATTAAAAATACAAAAAAATACTTGAATACTTTTTAAATGTGCTTAGATTCATTGTTACAGTTGAACTTTGGAATACAATTGTTCCTCTGTGTTCCCAGGGCATTGTTTCCACAGTACTCCTGCAGATACCGAAATCCATGGGTGCTCAAGTCTCTTATATAAGACAGCCTAATTCAGCCCCATATTTGCAGGCTCTGCATCCATGATGGGTTGAATCTGCAGATGCAGAATCTGGAGGTAAGGAGGATCACTGTGTCTTCGAGAACGGGAGGATATTTCTTTTCTCGAAGTCAATTATTAAGTATTTGGGATCTAACGGTGGACATAAGCTCTTTGCAATACTAAAAATAATTCTGTAAATCTCTTCAACTTTCCCTGGAAGTAAGAAGAACAGGTGAGGGATGCTGTTATTTCATATTGATATATGCAACGTATATAACTGAGAGTACATATCTAGACTACATTTAAATGTTCCATCACATGTCCAGTCCTTATATTTCACCACATCGTGTAAGCCAGATTCTGTGCCAAATACCAAAAACCTGTCTACATTCATGTTCTCTGCTCTTCAAGAGCAAAAAATACTCACCATTTTCAAGAAACTTACACTCAACAGGACTCACAAAACCATTTCTTTGGGAGGCATAGGAGGAGCTTGATTCTTCTTCTGCCTCCAACGTCTAACATTGTGTGATAAACTTGGTAAAGATGCCTTGCCAGAATAGGCTATTGTATTTAAATTAGCTAAAGAATCAATCTTTAATGATTTCCAAGAACTGTGAATTACGAGCCAACTTTTGCATTTGACATAGCTTCCTTTATAAACTTTTGGTTTTGATGACTGGGAGAGATGACTGCTCAAAAAGGATTTGCAAAAGCTAATATGTTACCATTTTCTAGTAAAGTATGCAATCTGCCTTTATACTCTCTTATTTCACACTTCTAGTGAGTTTTCTTATCGCTGCATTTTCTATCAAGTTGATATATGTAGTTGTTAGCATCCGCTATTTTAAGACCATCACGCTTTCTCTTCACTGTACAGACCATGATGAGGCCTAAGATTTATACAAAAAAGAAAGCATTGCCTCAATGGAGAAATTAAACCAAACTATCAACCAGTTGAAACAAAACGGTCAAACCAAACTGACAGCCAGTTTCGTTCTTTTATGACAAAACTGCCTAATGGCCATTAGATGTGTGGGAAACTGCTTACAGCAAAGATGTCTAAAGGGAGATCAAAATACTAGATATGAAAAAAAAATGGGGTAATGGAAACAGGGTGAAAGAATAGAGCCACATTCTCTGAGGGTACAGTGTCGTGTACCTCTTACTGATAGGGCCCACACGGGGTCTCGTTGATAAGATTGTTCATTATGTTGACCTCGCAAACAAAGAATAAATCACAGTGATCTGTGAGACTAACCAAATTGCCCAAATGGCATCCTTTTATCTCACTGGAGCCTATCTTCTCAAAGCTGCTAGACCACCAGATTCCAGACCTCCGACGACGTGACCATGCCTTCAGAGAATTTTTCATTGATGGTGTAAGGTATCGATCAGGCCAAGGCAGAAAAGAAGAAGAGACAACCTTAACGGAAGTAGGTTACCTTTATTCAGCCAAGGAAGGGCGACAGTTGGCCTAATAACCAGGCTGAGCGTGAGAGGGATCAAGAAGGCTTCATATTTAAAGGGAAGTTTGTGGAAGCAGTAAGGGAAACGTTAGTCAGGTGGGATGTTTTGGATATTCTTTAGTTGAGATGGCATTTGTAGTTGAACAGGGGGTGGGAGGTTTTGGGAAGGGGGTGATAAGTCCTCTGGGCAGAGGGTGATAAGTCCCAGGCAGATGTAGGGGGTGGAAGGTTTCTGGGCAGGGGGTGATAAGTCCCAGGTAGATACAACTGGCCGGGGGCATCCAGGCAGGACCTAAAGTTCAGTTTTGTTTTCTCCGAAGTTAGATGATTCAGCAAGGGCCTTTGAGACTGTCGTTTTCTTTCCTAGGCCCAAAGACTCCTTCAGAGGGGGTATAAGAAGGACTCCGTCAGAAAGGGAGAACACTGGTTCTCCTTAAGAGCCCGTCGCCCTCTCTTTTCTCTCTAATAAATTTCCTTTTCGTGCCTGACTGCCCAGCTCACTCTCTTTTTCTCTGCACTCGCCTTACACTTGCTTTTAGAGCCATTTTCATGTTTCACGTGGATAAAACTAAATACCTAATTGAGATTGAGCAGAACTGAGCAGATTGTGTGGCCTGGAGTGAGGGGGTCGCTAGTATAGGATTAAGAGAGTCCCCTGGGCTCCATCCTGCAGGGTCCACCACACCCAGGGTGAGGAACACAGCCTGCTGGTTCCTGCTTCCTGTCGAATGAGGAGAGTGCCCAGAGCTCTGTCCCCTAGGGTCTGAAGTGGAAATGCGGGCAGGAGAGATAAAGGGGGTGGGAGGCAGCTCTTGTGGCTTCTATTCCCCTCTAGTAGGGCAGGTAAAGTCAAAAATCTTCTGGGCATGCCTTGTGCATCTCCTGTCCCCAGACCATCAGTTATACATTTCCACCCCAGGGATTCCTGGTTAACCTAGTGTGGTGAGGTTTTTAGAAAGGGAGTTTAGGTGCTAAGGATGCTCATTGCTACTGGCTTGTTCACAACTTCTGTCACTTTTCTCTGGAAACACACTCATGGATGGAGAAAAATAAACCATGAGTTCATAATGATATTTTTAATTCTATGATTGTAATCCTTTTAGGATGAAATTTGGGGTTGCTAAGACATGGCTTCTCTGGTGGCTCAGTAGTAAAGCATCTGCCTGAAATGTGTGAGACCTGGGTTCGATCCCTGGGTTGGGAAGATCCCCTGGAGGAGAGTATGGCAGCCCACTCCAGTATTCTTGCTTGGAGAATCCCCATGGACAGAGGAGCCTGGCGGGCTACAGTCCATGGAGTCACAAAGAGTCAGACAAGACTGAATGACTAACACTTTCACTTTTTCAAGGACACTAATACAATGATATATTTGCTTTGTTGTTATTTATTTCAAAAGAACAAAATTTTATTTATTCACTTATTTATTTTAGGGATGGCCTTCTGAATTCTTAGTTTTTGTTTACAGTTATGTGAAACATTTTGTGCTCCCAAAGTCAAAACTACTTTGAAAAATTACATTCAGAAAAGTCTAGCTTCCATCCCTCCTCTTTATTCTTTTCTCCTTAGTCAATTCAGGCTGTTAGAATGGAAGAACCATAAACTGGGTGACTTAAACAAAAAACATTTGCTTCTCACACTTCTGGAAGCTAGGAAGTCCAAGATCAAGGATCTACCAGAATTGGTGTCTGGGGAGAGCTCTTTTCCTGGTTCATAGGTGGCTATCTTCTCACTGTGCCCCCTACGTGAGCAAAGGGATTCGGAAGCTCTCTTGGGTCTCTTTTATAAAGGCACTAATTCCACTCAAGAAGGCCTCACCCTCATGTCCTAAGCAACCTCCAAAGTCCCACTTTCTAGTACCATCACATGGCAGTTAAGATTTCAGCATACAAATTTTGGGGGGGACAAACATATTTGGTGCATAACAGACTGAAGTAAGTCTGAAGTAAGTCAGAAAGAAAAAACAAATATATTATTGCATATATGTGTAATCTGAAAAACTGGTACAGATGAACCTATTTGCAGAGCAGGAATAGAGACAGAGACACAGAGAATGGACATGCTGACACAGTAGGGTTAAGGGGAAGGTGGGATGAATTGGAAGCTTAGGATCGACCTATATAACTGTGTGCTCAGTCACTTTAGTCGTGTCCGACTCTCTGCAATCCCATGGAGTGCAGCCCACCAGGCTCCTCTGTCCATTGGATTCTCCAGGCAAGAATACTGGAGTGGGTTGCCATGCCCTTCTCCAGGGGATCTTCCTGACATGGGGGTCAAACCCACATGTCTTGCACTTCAGGCAGGTTCTTTACCACTGAGCCACCAGGGAAGCCCCATATATACACTAGCATGTGTAAGATAAATAGTTAGTGAGAAACTGCTGTATAGCGTAGGGCTCAACTCCGTGCTTTGTGATGACCTGGAGAGGGTGGGGGGAGGTGGGAGGGAGGTCCATGAGGGAGGGGACATATGTATACATATAGCTGATACATTTTATTGCAGAGCAGAAACTAATACAATATTGTAAAACAATTATACTCCAATTAAAAAAATAAAATCTAAGGCAAAGTGGCCACCATTGGTATGGATTTTGGTCTATGTGTGTATATCACTTTTCCTGAAATAAACAATATATCCTGTACACTTTGGTATGTCCATAATTTTTTCAGTGACCTATGTACCCTGGTGGCTAGATGGTAAAGCGTCTGCCTACAATGCGGGAGACCTGGGTTCGGTCCCTGGGTCCGGAAGATCCCCTGGAGAAGGAAATAGCAACTCACTCCAGTACTCTTGCCTGGAAAATCCCATGGACTGAGGAGCCTGGTAGGCTACAGTCAATGGGGTCACAAAGAGACGGACACAACTTAGCGACTTCACTATGTACCCTGTAGGCCAAACATACCAATACAACAAGATTTCACTCATGTTTTTACAGTTGAAATGCGTGTTTATTCCAGTAGGCCTTTGTTGATAGAGAATTGGGTTGTCTTCAGTCTTTTGCTCTTGAAAACTATTGTAATAAACACCTTTGTTCAGATGTAAATTTGCATTTTCCTGTTTTTGGTCAAAGGCAGAGGTGAAATTTTTCATGGATATGAAATTGCTGGATCAAAACATAAATGCATGTGTACTTTTACTAGATCTGATCAAATTGCTCTCATAAGATTGTCTATTGTCTTATTCCCAGCAGCAATGAGTGAACATACCTGTCTTGACTTGCCAACAGATGATGCATCAAACTTGTAGGATTTGGTCTTCTGATAAGTGAGAAACAGTGTCCCAGGGCAGGCTTATATATCTATACAATTTATAACGAGTGAGATTGAGCTCACTTTCCTGTTTAGAGGACATTTGCAGTTCTTTTCCTATAGAATGTCTGTTTAATTTCCTGCTCATTTTTCTAAATGGTGGTTGTACATCTTCTTCCCAAATTCCAGAAGGGTGATATATATTAGGGCTATTAACACATTTCCTGTGACTAAACCCTAAAGATTTTTTTCGAACTTGTCATTTGCCCAAGGTATTCTTAAAAGGAAAATGGTACAATAGTATGTAAAATATAATATTATTTTACTTTTTAAAACTTTATGTGTATAGATATGAATTTTGAATTTGAATCTGGTTCAATGGTACAGTTCTGAGTTTTATCTGGAAGGTGATATTCACAGAGAATCAGTGTTCTCTTATTAATTGTATGCTTAGTACTATGTCTCTGCTCAGTCACTCAGTCATGCCTGATGCTTTGCAGCTCCATGGACTGTAGCTTGCCAGGCTCTTCTATCCATGGAATTCTCCAGGCAAGAATACCAGAGTGGGTTGCCATTTCCTCCTCCAGTAGATCTTCTGGACCCGGAGATCAAACCCAAGCCTCTTGCCTCTCCTGCACTGGCAGGTGGATTCTTTACTGCTGTATAGTTTTTCTATTTATATATTGTGTATAATATATTCCGGGCTTTCCAGGTGACACAGTAGTAAAGAATCTACCTGTCAAGCAGGAGTTGTAGATTTGATCCCAGTGTCAGGAAGATCCCTGAGAAGAAATGTCAACCTCCCTCCAGTATTCCTGCCTGTGAAATCCCATGAACAGGGGAGCCTGGCAGGTTACAGTATATGGAGTCATAAAAAGTTGGACACAACTCAGGGATTATAAATCACAACAAATAGTGCATTATACACCACACCTTATTGTCGTGTAAGTGCTGACAGTTGGCTGGGTTTCTGTTTGTTTTGTTTTTGTAATGTGAGTGCTTGACTTAAGCTTTGATTGCCAAGCCATGCACTTCAAAGATGACTCTATCCAATAGACAGAAAGCCAGCTACACACTAGGTCACGAACCAGAGTGTCTTCACCCCCCACCACCCCGAGATACTCATAATCGCCTTTGTCTTATAAGATCTTGGTTGATTTCCATAACTGACCATTTGGGCTGCTTGTTTTTCTCTTACCACACTTTAAACTTCTACTCCTGTATTTTAAATTCACCAATAAAAAGTCAGCTTAGCAAACCCTATGCCCCCACCTTTGACCCTAATAAAGACAGAAACCTAGGTTTCCCAAATTTCTTTTCTCTCTCTCTCTATCTCTCTCTTGGGTTTCCCTGATAGCTCAGTTGGTAAAGAATCTGCCTACAATGCAGGAGACACCAGTTCAACTGCCGGGTCATGAAGATCCGCTGGAGAAGGGATAGGCTACCCACTCTGGTATTCTTGGGCCTGCCTTGTGGTTCAGCTAGTAAAGAATCCACCTGCAATGCAGGAGACCTAGGTTTGATCCCTGGTTTTGGAAGATCCTCTGGAGAAGGGAAAGGCTACCCACTCCAGTATTCTGGCCTGGAGAATTCCATGGACTGTATAGTGCATGTTCATTTAGGGCTTCCCTAGTGGTTCAGCTGGTAAGGAATCCGCTTTTCTCTGCCTCTCTCTCTCTCTCTCGCTTTCTCTTTATTTCTCCCTTGTTGTGTGGCCCTAAGATCTATGTATCCTCCACGATCTATGAGTAATAAAACCTTGTTCTATTTTCAAAGTTCCCTGCTAGTTATTTCTAAGGCTGTCCTGCGATTATAATAAGAACCCCAAGGGCTGGTCCAGCCACAACACTGGCTATAGATAGGCTAAGGCCATCATCACTAAACAATTAGATATCATAAAGGTACTATATGGAAAATATTATATACTTTATACATATAGTACATTATCTATTCTATACCTAGAAGGATATATACTGCACTGCTATTAGTGATTATCCTGGCAAATGACAGGGTATTTAGAGAATGAAAGAGAAATTTAACTTTGACCATATTATCTCTGTGTTGCTTGAATTATTTTCAACAAGAAAGCACACAGTTCTTTTACTATTTTTGAACCAACCAAAAAAGATAAATAATTTTTAGTTTCTGCTTTCCCAAAGTACTTTCCTAAAGTACTATTACTTCATAATATCTAGTCCCTTTATGCTGTTGAAGGAGAAAACTCTGCAAGTGAACACCCAATGTTCAAAGTCTGAGGTACAGAAATGATGGAAGAATTTTGAAAGAATCGAGTTTTCCTCTTGACCTTGATTCCACTGCCTGAAGAAAGGAGAATATCATTAATTGCTTTCCTGACACGTTTGACTTGACCCTGACTTTGCTGAACGTTGTTAGCACCATTTCCTATCTGTGTATCATCTCTAACAGTTACCTTCAGTGGGGAGTTTGAAATGGATTTTAATTCAAGAGGCCCATTTCCTCCCCACTAATTGGATTTCAGAAGGCACGGTGCGGATAGTAATTGTTCTAGTGATAATACGAAGCTCTGATGTACTTTCTCAAATGTGTAATTAAAATGTTTCCCTTTTATCTTGGTAAACAAGCCAGGCCAACCAAGTCAATCCAAATGATGAGGAATCCTTGTCTCTGTTGGGGGAAAGGTAACATCAGCATTCTAAGACTCCATTTAGTATCTCCTCATGGAGACACAGCAAATGGGAATTACATCATACGGTGTAATCACTTAAAGATTTGAAGTGAAATTGCAAATGTTCTAAACCCATAAAGGAATAACAGATGTTCAACTTGAAGCATCATGTCTAGACAAATGAATCACCTGTTCCTGGAACATTTAGATCAGAGGTTATTAACACTCTCCTTTGTATTTTATTGAGCTACTTTGCAGTGCCAGAGTTGTTTTATAGCATCATTAACAAAACTGACCATGTCTTTATCATATATCAAGTTGCATCACATCAACACTTTTGAGCTTAACAAAAACTCAGTGTAAGACTTCACTTTTAAGTTCTGCCACTTTGATACTGTTAGCTCCAATTATGAAAATACAAAATCACACCTCCATGTCCAGGAACTATGGAAGGAACTGCATAAATCTGGATCCACCTCTTCTATAGGATTCTAGAGACTAGCTGCAGGGGTCTCATGTTTTGTGTCTGGAATGGACATGTGCATGATAGAGGGTTGGAGAAGCAGGTCTCGAGATATATTGTTGTTGTTGTTGTTTAGTCACTCAGTCGTGTCCAACTCTTTGTGACCCCACGGACTGCAGCACACCAGGCTTCCCTGCTCTTCACTATCTCCTGGAGCTTGCTCAAACTCATGTCCATTGAATTGGTGATGCCATCCAACCATCTCATCCTCTGTCGTCCTCTTCTCCTCCTGCCTTCAATCTTTCCCAGCCTCAGGGTCTTTTCTAATGAGTCAGCTCTTCACATCAGGTAGCCGAAGTATTGGAGCTTCAGTTTCAGCATCAGTCCTTCCAATAAAAGGTTGTATATAAAGCACAAATCAGATCACACAGCCCTGATGTCTTGTTGTTGTTTAGTTGCTAAGTCATGTCTGATTCTTTGTGACCCCATGGACTGTAGCCCACCAGGCTCCTCTGTTCATGGGATTCTCCAGGAAAGAATAGTGGAGTGGCTTGCCATTTCCTTCTCCAGGGGATCTTCCTGACCCAGGGACTGAACCCAAGTCTCCTGCTTGGCAGGTGGATTGTTTACCACTGAGCCACCTGGAGAAACCACTCTGATGTTTACCAAGAACTATTTGTAGTTGACCAAGCCCCCAGACCTGCTGCCGGGACTTCAGTTATATTGTGTGACTGACAAATGAGATGCCAGGATGGTCCCAACCACTGCCTAAAAGCACTCCCCACAGCTGTCTGGCACAGTGCCTGCGGCTCCACCATCCTGGTCTTTCCTCCAGTCTCGAATATATTGCAAACACCCCTGCAACCGGAAACAAGGTAGACATTTATCATTTCTTAAAGATTAGCATGAAATTGTGGCATAAAACAAACAGCACATGTAGTAGCTGCATTTGCTTCCTCGCCCTGACCCCTTTGCAAACAATGCTTGCGGGCTCAGTCGCTTCACTCTTTGCAGCCCTATGGACTGTAGACTGCCAGGCTCTTCTGACCATGGGATTCTTCAGACAAATTGAAGGATAGTTGTTTCACAGAGTTTTGTTGATGTTTGATAAGAAACCACAAGATAGTTGGTAGGAAGCCACAAAATTCTGTAAAGCAACTATCCTTCAATTAAAAAAATAAATAAGCTGGCAAAAAAAAAAAAATATTGGAGTGATTTGTGATTGCCTTCTTTGTGGGATCTTCCCAAACTAGGAACTGAATCCGTGTCTGTTTTGTCTCCTGCATTGGCAGGCGGATCTTTAACACTAGCGCCACCTGCAAAGCCCCTTGAAGATAGTCACCCAGGTTAATCTATCCTCCAGGTTAACCTACTCTCCAGCACTTTGAGTGTTGGCTGCTAATGGCTAGCCCAATGCACCTTCTGGAGACAGTCATCCTCAGTCTAATGGAAGCAGCCTTGCCTGGGAGCCTAGGCAGCTTTCACCCCCTACCTGGGGCAGCCAAGCACTCACTGAAATGTGGTAGAAATGGTGACTCCTGTATATCAAGGTGAAGAGACCCTGTGGTCAGGTCATGTTCCATAGCATCCAAGCCAAGACCTCATCCATCAGCGGGTTCCCTTCCCCACCTGCTTCCTCACCCCTCTCCCCTTCTCACCAGACCCTCCCTCAGGACATCGCATGCCTCCAAATCCCTGCTGTGCCTCTAGGAACCCTAACTTAAGACATGCGGGTACATCTGTAGGAAGGAGGAGAGAGAGGCATGCCCATAGCAAGAAAGGGACACGCCAGGTCTTTAGGCAGACAATGATAGCCCAGTGCTGAGAGAGTGAACTTGGAAGATCCAAGAGAAGAAAAGGGAAACAGGGGAGTGAATCCTTCCTGCTTCCCTCTCCTGAGAGCAGCACACGGAGATCTCAAAGGAGAGCATGTTGAACAAAATAATGCTGACAGCCTGAGAATGTGTGGCTATTATATTATTACCATAGAAGGTAATTCTATATCATAGAAGGTAATAACGGGCTGTGCAGATGCTACCAGGGGCAGCAGGCGGGGAGCCACGGCCTTGGAAGGGAGCACCTTTGTCAATTCAGTCTCGAGCCCAGTACTTCTGGCTTCTCTTACACCCCAAGGCTTTCTCCCCAGACTCCCAGTACCATCCCCCGGAGAAATCGCCTAGTGGCCTTCGCCTCTCTAACAAACTCTTTTTCGATAGATGGGTCCCTCCGGGCAGTGGAGTTACTGCTCAGAGACTAGATTTGTTTCTCTCGTCGTTCACTTTGTTTTTCATTCATGTTTGTCCCTCATTCATGTGTTTCTCTTGTCATGTACTTCCGATAAGCCTGGATAACTTTCTCTGTCTCCTGTCCCAGGAGACATGGACCAGCGGGAGAAAACATCCCTGATGCAGACGAATGATAACACTCTGGGGGCTTTCAAGTTCCCTGCCCCTTGTCTTTGCCTTGCAGTAACCCCCCTACATATGAACAAGTTACATTCCTAGAGTGCAATCCTAAGTCCAATTTGTTTGTAAGTCCTGCCAAATTAGCCTAGGTACCCAACTAACAACCAACTGTGGAAAATTCTTAAAGAGATGGGAATGCCAGACCACCTTATCTGCCTCCTGAGAAACCTGTATGCTGGTCAGGAAGCAACAGTCAGAACTGGACATAGAACAACAGACTGGTCCCAAATAGGAAAAGGAGAGCATCAAAGTTGTATATTGTCACCCTGCTTATTTAACTTATATGCTGAGTACATCATGTGAAATGCCAGGCTGGATGAAGCACAAACTGGAATCAAGATTGCTGGGAGGAATATCAATAACCTTGTCAACTGATAAGGTTGTATAGGTGACACCAACCTTATGGCAGAAAGTGAAGAGGACCTAAACAGCCTCTTGATGAAGGTGAGAGAGGAAAGTGTAAAAGCTGGTTTAAAATTCAACATTCAAAAAACTAAGATCATGGCATCTGGTCCCATCACTTCATGGCAAATAGATGGGGAAACAATGGAAACAGTGACAGATTTTATTTTCTTGGGCTCCAAAATCACTGCAGATGGTGACTGCATCCATGAAATTAAAAGACACTTGCTCCTTGGAAGAAAAGCTATGACAAACCTAGACAACATATTAAAAAGCAGATACACTACTTTACCAACAAAGGTCCATCTAGTCAAAGCCATGGTTTTTCCAGTAGTCACGAATGGATGTGAGAGCTGGACCATAAAAAATGCTGAAGTGAAGTGAAAGTCGTCCAGTGGTTTCCAACTCTTTGTGATTCCATGGGCTGTGGCCTGCCAGGCTCCTTTGTACATGGAATCATCCAGGCAAGAATAGTGTATGTTGGTATTAGTACTATTATCAGTAATAGTGGGTAGCCTTTCCCTTCTCCAGGGGATCTTCCCAATCCAGGGATTGAACCCAGGTATCCCACATTGCAGGTGGATTCTTTAATGTCTGAACCATCAGGAAAGCCCAAAGAAGGCTGAGCACCAAAGAACTGATGACTTCAAACTGTGGTGCTGGAGAAGACTCTTGAGAGTCCCTTAGAATGCAAGATCAAACCAGTCAGTCCTAAAGGAAACCAACCATGAATATTCACTGGAAGGACTAATGCTAAAGCTGAAGCGCCAATACTTTGGCTACCTGCTGTGAAGAGTTGACTCATGGGAAATAATCCTGATGCTGGGAAAGATTGAAGGCAGGAGAATGGGATGAAGAGAAGGTGGTTGGATGGCATCACCAATTCAATGGACATGAGTTTGAGCAAACTCTAGGAGATAGCGAATGACAGGGAAGCCTGGGGTGCTGCAGTCCATGTGATCACAAAGAGTCAGACATGACTGAGGGACAGAACAACAATAACCCAGTTAACAAAATTGGCTATATTGTGTTATCTGCTTTTGTGCTTACTTCCAGACACCCTGGGCTTGAAATAAAGATCCTGAACCTAGAGATTGTCGTACTGAACAAAGTAAGTCAGACAGAGAAGCAGAAGCATTGTATGACATCCCTAATATGCAGAATCTAAAAAGACATGATACAGATGAACTTATGTACAAAACAGAAGTGGACTCATAGACTTAGAGAACGAATTTATGGTTGCCAGGGGAAGGATGGGGGGAAGGGATAGTCAGGGAGTTAAGGATGGACATGTACACACTGCTTTATTTAAAATGGATAACCAACAGGGGCCTACCCTATAGCACAGGGAACTCTGATCAATGTTATGTGGACGCCTCGGTGGGAGGGGAGTTTGGGGGAGAATGGCTACATGTATATGTATGAGTGAATCCCTTCATTGTTTACCTGAAGCTATCACAAATTATTAATCACCTATACATCAATACAAACTAAAAAATTTAATTAAAAAAGATACTTATTAGAGTACTGTATACAGTACCTGTGGGGATTCCCTGGTGGCTCAGATGGTAAAGAATCCACCTGCAATGCAGGAGACCCAGGACGCAGTATCTGTACAGTAAAATACAGAAAACCATTTCTAGAGGATGTACGCCCGTGACAATGTATGCCAGACATGTGAATTAGCTTACATGATTGGACAAGCAAATGCATGTTTGCATCTTTGAAAGTTCTCAACTTGAAGTTTCACATCTAGGAGACTTACTGTATTAAGATTATGTCAGTGAGATCAAGAGACAAAAGAAATGAAAAACCTGAGTAAAACCCAAGGAAAGTGCAGTATGTAACTAAAGGAGGAGGTCTCTGAGGTCTCTAACTGCTTAATAAGGTAAACAATTTCCCTGAAGGATGATTTATTTAAAGTAGAATAACTGATAATTTAAATGTAGTCATACCATAGATCTCTTCCTGGGTCATTTCTCAGTGTTCCTCCCAAAATTAGTCTTTATTAACCTAGATGTATCTAACTTTTAGAAAGAGAGAGGGAAAAGAAGAAATGTATTTTTAAAATGTGAATGAGAGACAAATGTCATATGATACAGCTTATGTGTGGAATTGAAAAAGTGGTACAAACGAACCTATTTACAAAACAGAAATAGGGTCACAGATACAGAAGATAAACTTATAGTTACCAAGGGGGAAATTATGTGTGTATGTGTGTGCATGCTCAGTGGTGTCCACTTTTTGCAACCCCATGGACTATAGCCCACCAGGCTCCATTGTCCATGGAATATTTCAGGGAAGGAATACTGGGGCAGGTTGCTATTTCCTACTCCAGGGGATCTTCCCAAACAAGAGATCAAACCCACATTGTCTTGCCTTTCATGCACTGGCAGGCAGATTCTCTATCACTAGACCCACCTGGGAAGCCCAAGGGGGAAAGGGGGCAGGGATTAATCGGAAGATTGGGATTGATATATACACACAACCGTGTATAAAATAAGGTAAGTAATAAAACCTACAATAGAGCACAGGGGACTCTACTCAGTACTTTGTAATAACCTGTATGGAAATAGAATCTTTAAAAAAAGTGTATGTATATATGTATATACACACACACACACATATGTGAGTGTGTGTTACTGTTCACTTTGCTATACAGCAGAAACAAATTGTACATCAACTATACTCCAATAAAATTAATTTTAAAAATAAAATAAAATTGACATAAAAACTATGAAAAGTCTTTTTAATGTGCATGAAGCTATCAAATTCTCTTTTAGCTACTGGAAAGTAATTCCCGAATTAAATAAATCAAGGGAGTGGTATCTTTAAAACATAAATAATCACTCAGTCTTAATTTGGAAAAGTTTATTTTTCACCCCTGGCTTGTGTATTCTTGTTCTCAGATGATAAATGTTTGGACAAGTACTGAGTCTATGAGATAGCTGGAGCTGAGACATTCTAACTTGGTTTGTGTTTACTACACTTTCTTGCTTTCACCCCTCAGCCACAATATCTTTCTTTATTACAAATATCATTGTGTGTCTCTGGAACTTGAAAAACCTACCAGGGTCTTCTCTGTTTATGGAACTAGGCTGGATAACAGACAGGCACTGCAAAAATCTTGCTTCAACTCTTAACTCTTGCTTCACTGAGACCCTCCCTTTCTCCATCTCATTCCCAGACACCTGAAAAACACCAAATCCTCTGTCAAACAGCTTGTTCTTTTTTTATGGCATCAAGTGGCATGTGGGTTCTTGGTTACTCAAGCAGGGATCAAACCCGTGCCTTTGCATTGAAAGTGTGGAGTCTTAACCACTGGACTGACAGGCAAGTCCCAAGCATCTTCTTAAACATCTCTCTTCCACGTCTTTTCTAACCACTCCATCATTTATTCCCAGTGATACTGTTATTCCAACTTACAGCACCACAGACACCTGCCGGGGCACTCCAGTCTCTTCTAGACTGTAAGCTCCTTAAAGGATGAGCAGGTTTTTAAAATTCGTTGCCTACCACTTGTCACAATATCAGGCATTAGCTAGGTGTACAATAAATGCTTGTGGGGTTATTCAATAAATTTCATATTAAATTGCAAAATATCTCCTTGCTTCAGGGCCTCAGCAGCAGTGCAAGATGAAATTCTATTTAATTTAACTCAAAAGCAAAATTCAGAAAGGTCATTTTCTGCCACATAATCTTTCTATGTTAGAGTCAGAAGACTCAAATTTCCCCCAAGAAAAAGGTAAAACCCTGACATTCTGGAATGATACATTGTCTGATGTTCAATACTTTGCTCAAAAAAAAAAATCAAAGTTGTAACTTCAAAGATTTAGCTCCCTAATTTCTAACAAATCACTGAGTTCCCATTACTTTGCCTCCATGGCCATGTTGATCTAATTTAAATTGTAGGCTGTAATTTTAAAGGTCAATTCTCAAGCCTTTCAACCAGAAAGGAAACTGGGGGAGAGTTTGCTTTCAATACCAGGAAACACCAAAGTTTGATTTTAGTGCTTCTATCCTCATATAGGTTCTGTCATTCTATCTTACAAGAATTTGAGGAGGATTGTGTCCTGTGGTTTTGGACTAAATAAGCAATTGTTTTTGAAAGAATCTCATTGTCTCTGCGTCTGTTGTTGCCCAATGCAATATATTCTACAGAAATGGAGTCCAAGTGAAAAGAAATCTAGACAGTACGTTAAATCTATTTTCAAGCACTACAATTTATTTCAATATATATACCATGAAATTCTGGCTACTTCAGAGTTTTAAGCATTACTTTTGAAGATACTGAAGACTCTCCTGTCAGGATGCCTGCTTCGGAAGACACATCATGCTGAAAGGCTCTTCTTCTAGCTTGAGGACTTCCAATGGATACATGTGGTTATGTTCCTCCATGTCTATGGAACTTGGACACGAACCCCTCACCACCATAACTAACTCTATATTAGGCCTTTGATGAGCCTGTGAAAATGTAAAAAACCCACTTTGCATCAATACTATCAATAACTATGACTTTACAGACACAAATGCTCCATGAATAAGGTCAGAATAATAGTAGCTAAGATTTCATTATCACTTACTATATACCAGCCACTGTACTGGGAATTTCACATAATTTAATCCTTTTAATTCCTTCAAGAATCCCATACAGGGATTTCCCTGGTGGTCCAGTGGTTAAGAATCCACCTTCCAATGCAGGGGACATGGGTTCAATACCTGGTTGGGGAACTAAGATCCCACATACCATGGGACAACTAAGCCAGTGTGCCATACTAGAGAAACCACAAGAAATGCCCAGCACAAAGAATCCCATATGATAGATACTTTTAAGTCCATACTTTACCAATGAGGAACCCATGGCTTAGAGGGGCTGGGTACTGTATAACTTGCCCAAGGTTGGTTTTTGTTTGTTTCGGAGGGAGTGAGATTTCAGTTGAATATGATAAGACAGTTGACAAGCCCACAAAAATATAAATGGGCAAATCTTATATTTTGAAAGCTTTGTATTTGAGTGGGGGGGAATGAAGAGGAGGAAAAGGAGGAGGAGGGAAAAGAGGAGGAGGACAAATGCAGAACTGGAGTTCCCAGGATGTACTTTTGACAAATGAAAGAAATTTTCACATAGTGAGATATGGAAAAGTCATTTTGTCTTATATATGATTTGGCTTGAATGTTATGGGTGCTTGAACAGCTTATCTTGTGTCAAGCATGCATTGTACATCTGTTTTAACCATTCACTAAAGAAAAGAATGCATCTAAAAATCAAAATGGAGTAACTGCGGTTCAGGTATTTAAAATGGAGCCAGGTGGGTTTTGTGGATGCCCTTTTCCTGTATCACTGAGAACTTGAATTTTCTAAACTGTATCAAACTCAAGGGCATCACCAGTCATTTTCAAAACAACATCTGTTATGGAGCTGCTGGCTATAACTTTATGGTCTCAAGGTGTCTCCCCTTGTAATCATGCAACCGTTTTGCACCCCAAACAACCCTACTTAACAAGCACCCTTATCTCTTGTCAACTTCAATCCTAATCCTTGCAAACAACTTATGCAACCTGGCAGGTTTTGCCTTTTTTAGCCTCCCTCATCTTGTAGCCTGGGCTTCCTAGGTGACAAAGTGGTGAAGAATCCTCCTGCCAATGCAGGAGACACAGGAGACATGGGTTCAATCCCTGAGTCAGGAAGACTCCCTTTAGTAGGGAAAGGCAACCCACTCCAGTATTCTTCCTTGGAAAACCCCATGGACAGAGGAGACTGGTGGGCTACAGTCAATGGGATCGCAAAGAATCGGACACGACTGAGCATGCACGCATTTTGTAGTTCAGTGGAACACAATTCAGGTGCTTCTTGAATCTGCATCTCTGAAGCTATAGTCCTCAGTTAGGCTCAAATAAAGTTCTTTCTCAGTCCTATTTTTGATCATTTTATTGATTACATCAACATGACCAACCTCGTGAAAGTTGCCAGCCTTCACCCTTTCAACTGAAGTTGTAGGCAATCTAGTCTGCATGCCCTCCAGGAAGCTTCCAGGTTTCTGGGAGGGGCTCAATGCTTCCAGCACAAAATGTCTAACAGCAATCATGCATCTGTGTTCTGAGAGTGTGCTGTGAGCAGTATATACACCAAGCACTAGGAAGACCTTAGTAAACAAGACCAAGTAATGTACATGACCTATACCCAAGTAATCTGCTTCCTGGAGGCTTCCAGTTTGCATGGGCCTCTAGCATATGCAGTTTTGGGGAGACCACATTAAATAATAATATAAAAAATTATTAAAATAAAATTCGGTACAAAGGTGAATGCCAATTTAAAGCAAAAAAAAAAAACAAATAACTTTTAAAATCTGGCAAATAACACAAAGAGACACAAGAGATGCAGTTTCAATGCTTGGGTTGGGAAGATCCCCTGGAGGAGGAAATGGCAACCCACTCCAGTGTTCTTGCCTGGGTAATCCCTGGGCAGAGGATCCTGGTGGGCTACAGTCCATGGGGTCGCAAAAAATTGGACACGACCGAGCACACACACACACACACAAATAACACAAATATACAAAAATACATAAAAGTTTTGAAAAATAGTGTAACATTTTAATTAGCTACCTGCCTAATAATTACCCATACTATTTTTCCCTACATTTTTTGACTGGATGGTCTTTGATCACTTCTCACATGAAGATTCTTGAATATCTTTCTCTTCAGACACAATAGGAAGATAATCTAGTCTTTCCTCAAGTGTGGTTGATGCAAATTGTTTTTGTTATTGATATTTTAACCAAAGTTCAGTTCAGCTTCAGTATTTGTTATTGAGAGTGACATCTTTAGTATTTTTGTCAATTTGGGAAAGCCTTTATTGAATTTCTTTCATATTTGAGCTGCTAGAGATAATTCTGCTGCAGAGTGTGCCCTATGAATAGCAAAAAAATCTGAAATTTTCTATGTTGTGTGACTTCCATCAAAAGGAAGAAGAAAATATATGGTACAGTACTAGCCATCTTCCTGACAGGAGATAATTCTCATTTTAAAGCATAAGCAAATCTTCCATTGTTAATTTTTTATTTTTAATAACTAGTAGAATTTTCCACAGACCTCTCTCTTTACACATGTCAATCCACATACTAGGTGTCACAGGACATGTTCATATTGGGATGTGATATCTGGCCTTGGCTTTCATGTGTCAGGTGAACCAGAGCAAAGGGCTGGGGAACCAGTATAGGTAAAGAACCTCTCCTTACCAGGACAACTAGAAATAATTTCTCTATTCAAGAAAGTGGCTGTGAACCACATTCAAACATCCCTCTAAGTTCAACTAAACCAATTTGCCTAAATCTCAAACATACCTATGGTCACTTTAACACAACCCACCCAGTGGGGAAATGAAGAAAAATTTGGTGGCATTAATGGTAAAGAAACCACCTGCCAAAGCATGAGGCACGCAAGCAATGCGGGTTTGATCCCTGGGCCAGGAAGATCCCCTGGAGTAGGAAATGGCAACCCACTCCAGTATTGTTGCCTGAAAAATTCCACAGGCAGATGAGCCTAGAGGGCTACAGTCCATGGGATCCCAAAACAGTCAGATATGACTGAGTGACTGACCACACACAGTAGTGCAAAGAGAACTTCAGTCTTAACCAATGACAGCTAAAGTGTCTTACTCCTTGGAAAGAAAGTTGTGACCAACCTAGACAGCATAACAAAAAGCAGAGACATTACTTTGCCAGCAAAGGTCCGTCTAGTCAAGGCTATGGTTTTTCCAGTAGTCATGTATGAATGTGAGAGTTGAATTATAAAGAAAGCTGAGCGCCAAAGAATTGATGCTCTTGAACTGTGGTGTTGGAGAAGACTCTTGAGAGTCCCTTGGACTGCAAGGAGATCCAACCAGCCCATCCTAA
The DNA here is from genome assembly GCF_019320065.1 of Cervus canadensis. NCBI lineage: Eukaryota > Metazoa > Chordata > Mammalia > Artiodactyla > Cervidae > Cervus > Cervus canadensis. The sequence goes on from NC_057401.1 coordinate 55,690,960, forward strand.
AGGAGATCAGTCCTGGGTGTTCATTGGAGGGACTGATGTTGCAGCTGAAACTCCAATACTTTGGCCACCTGAAGCAAAGAGCTGACTCATTTGAAAAGACCCTGATGATGGAGAAGACTGAGGACAGGAGGAGAAGGGGACAACAGAGGATGAGATGGTTGGGTGGCATCATTGACTCAATGGACATGAGTTTGGGTAAACTCCGGGAGTTGGTGATGGACAGAGAGGCCTGGCGTGCCACAGTTCATGGGGTCGCAAAGTCAGACACGACTGAGCGACTGAACTGAACTGAAAGTGTCTTACTTTTGGAAATGTCACATGCATATCAAGTGGACACTCTGTAGGACCCCTCCCAGGGCCTCAAGAAAAAGCAGCTTCACTGTAAAGCTAGTTTTAACATCAGTTGGACAAGTTCTCAACAGAGAAGGAGAGTGGAATTTTCCCAGGGGACATTTGACAATGATTGGAGACTCTATTTTTGGTTATCATACTGGATTGGGGGATGGGAGGATTGCTGATGGCATCTAAGGGGTGAATGCCACTAAACATCCTATAATGCACAGGAGAAGGCCCCTCCCCAACAAAGAATCATCTGCCCCACCATGTTAATACTGCCGAGATTGAGAAGCCCTGAGTGAGACAAATCAAACTCAAGTAAGGAAATCAAAGAACAAAACAAGATCATTCAAATAGACATAAAAGCTGTCGAGGTATCAGATCACAGACGGTGTCTGAAATAGGAGGGCTCCTCTAAACAGGTAGTAATGAAGGTGTCACCAATGAGGCAGAGAGGACTTCTGAGCTGAGATCTGAAGAGGAGCAAGGGTGGAAAGATCTGGAAAGGAAGCATTTCAGAGAGAAGTACAAAGGCAAAAGGTGGTGAGGGCCTTAGTGTACTAAGAAACTGAGCAGGTACGTGTAACTGGATACTAGTGAGCAAATGGCTTCCCAGGTGGTATGCTAAGTCGCTTCAGCCATATCCAACTCTGTGCGACCCTTTGGACGGTAGCCCGCTAGGCTCCTCTGTCCATGGGATTCTCCAGACAAGAATACTGAAGTAGGTTGCAGGCCCTCCTCCAGGGGATCTTTGCAACCCAGGGATTGAACCCACATTTCTTTCATCTCTTGCACTGGCAGGCAGTTTCTTTACCACTAGCACCACTGGGAAAGCAATGCAGGAGACATAAGAAACACGGGTTCGACCCTGGAGGAGGGCATAGCAACTCACTCCAGTATTCTTACCTAGAGAATCCTATGCACCGAGAAACCTGGCAGGCTACAGTCCATGAGGTCACAAAAAGTCACACACAACTGAAACAACTTAGCACATATAAGCAAGTGATGGAGCCCAAAGATGCAGGGCCTTGCAGAGTCCAAAGACCAGGGCTTGCCAGGTGGCACTGTAGTAGAGAATCCACTTACCAATGCAGGATAAACAGGAGATGGTTGGATCTCTGGATTGGGAAGATCCTCTGGAGTAGAAAATGGCAACCCACTCCAGTATTCTTGCCTGGAGAATCCCCATGGACAGAGGAGCCTGGCAGGCTACAGTCCATGGGGTCACAAAGAGAGCACAATGCAGGAGACATAAGAGACACAGGTAAGCCAGGGTATTCAAAGGCAAAGTGAAGTGATCTACCTTAATCTGTAAAAGGCTGTGCTGCTGCAGTGTGGAAATGAAGGGTTGAAGAGAACAAAGGATTCAGAGAGAGACTGGTAAGAGTTTGTGATGGTCCAGGAAAGTGACAATGGTAGCCTGAACAAGGTCATACAATGAAAAGGAAAGTAATGGACAAAAGGGGGATTTACTTTGGAAATACAGCTTAGAGTTCTTGTTGAGAGATTGAATGTAAGGAAAAATAAGGAAAGGGCTTAAAGAATGCCCACAAATTTGTGATTGAGCAACCAGATAGAAGTTCATGTGATTTTCCTGAGATGGGGAATAAATATTTTGGTGGGTGGCAAAATCTTCTGTCTGGCCATTGTGACAAAATCTTCTGTCTGGCTATTGTACATTCAAAATGCCTAATAGGCATTCAAATGGAAATGATAAAGAGGCAGACAACTGGATGGAGGAGTCTGAATTCAATGGAGAGGTCAGGGCTGGAAATATAAATGTACAAGTCATCAGCATATAGATGGCATTTAAAGCAATAAAAATTTTGTCAGCTACATAGGCTTAAAACTTTCATTATGGTGAGCATTAACTACAATTTATTGCATCTGATGTTTCACCTAAAAGAATTTTAACTGTGCTTAATTTTAAACTGCCAAGTGACTCTGAAATTCCAAGGACTCAAGATTTAGCGACAAAATATCTACCAAATGAAATGATATGCATATTGCTGAAAAACCCTAATTCCACTCTCAGGAATCAAGAAGCTGAAGGCCCTGAAGACCCCCCAGCCTTCACCTCTATCCCAGAGTAATTCTCAGTTCCAGACCCTCAAGTCAGACTGCTGACTCAACACCACTCAACATCATTGCCATCTTAGAAGTCTTTCCAAGTCTTCCAAGCCTGGGTCCATCCCTTGTAGTGTCATGTCCTGGTCATGTCCATGATCCCAAACTGCCAATGGAAATGTTTAGCGTAACTCTACCTGCCATTAGAAGAAAATTTTAAAATATCAGTGTTGCTGTCCTGTTAAGTGAGAAATGGGAGATCTATGCTCCAAAGAGTCCTTCATGATTCAGACAAAGGAAGACTCTGCCATTGTAAATATGTAGTTTCCAGAGTTACTCTAGAACTATGAAACAGACAGGAAACAATGGAGGAGAGACAGTAGAGAAAACACATGGGCCAAGAAGCAACAAACACCCCATCCAATCACCTTCCATTGATGAGAACAAGCCATATGGTCCATGCAAGGTACACTGGGCAATGAAGCGTCCTGCCAAGAAGCCATGTGAGAGGACACAGATCTCTGATAAAGACCTTGGCTCACCTCCCACCTGTTTACTGCTCAGTCCTACCTCCAGGGTGAAAGCTTCCTGAGTACGAGTACCATATCTTGCTCAGCATTATGTGTCCAGATATTAGTGCAATCACAAAGGAGACACTGTAACATGTGTCTAAAGTCCAGATTCCAGTGATTATCTACACCTTAACTTATTACACTATAGGTACTGTGTATGAATCTTTTTCAAGGATTTTGTGGTTATGATTAAGACTAGAGGGAAAAAATGACTACCTGCCTGTATCTTGAAATATCTATCCTGACTGATCCCAAATTCCTCCATCAGGAGCACTGACTTCAGCAAAAAAAGTAAGGATAATTAAATGACATTATTATTCATAATATTAAACTTGGAGTAGAGGAATGACCAATAAGGAACCCAAGAAAATGGAATGGTTTGCAAACTGTCAACAAGAGCCCACTCCCATGAATGGTGCCTGCGTAAAGCATGGCATTGCTTTTCCAAAGGGAAATTGTCACAATATCTCTGCCATTCTACCCCTCCATGGAGCTCCTCTGTTCATAAAAGCCTTGGCTGCAAGAAATGCCTGGTGGCCCATACTAATTTTAACACTGAGAAGATTAACGATGTGTAACACAAGATAGAATAGGCAGCATCTCACCAAACACATCTGCTTTTCTATGGTAAGCAGCCAAGTGGTGTTTCCAAGGGCCCATATGGTCTCTGTATTAATAGAACCATTTCAGGTAACAGCACACTGTTTTGAGAGACTGCTTGAACCAAGATCACTCAGTTCCATTCCAATACACAACCTCATCTTAGTGCTTTGTTTAATGTGACTTGCCAGACAAAACATGATCGAATAAGAGGTTTCATTAAGTTTGAGAATCTGTGGGCAGAAACATTACAACCAACAAGAGACAGGAGAAGAATTAAACTGGAACATCTTAATACACTCAAACAAATCATGAGCTAAAAGTTTAGACAAACATTGGAAGATGACTTGAAACTGGTCAAGTAGGATTTGTTAATGATGTCAGAAGTCTTGGGCATAGAGAAGAACGAGAAGCTGGTCCCAGTTGAGGCTGGAAAAATCAACAGCGTACAAAGCATGGACTTGAAAAACTGAGGCACAGCTAATGCAGACATGAGCAGCTGGACACCCAATAGATATGACGCTGCCAACATCATGCCATCATTTACTTATCAGAGGTAACACATTACAGTGAAATTAGGTCCTTCCATCCATAAGGCTTAAGGGTACTCCTCTGCTCAAAGCCCTCCAATGGCTCATGAGTCTACTCAGGCAAAAACTAAAGTCTTATCAAAGGCATTTAAGGTCCCACCAGATATGAACTCATCATCTTCAACTTGGGCCACATTGCCACTTTGCTAGTCTTTAAACTTGACAATCATGCTCCCACCTTAGGCTTTGTATGTCTTGTTTGCTCTGCTTAGAAGGTTCTCGCAGAGGTCTGCATGGACTGCTTACTTCCTACATCTTCAATCCAGGTTTCTGCTTCAAGGTCACCTTCTCAATGGGATCCTACCTGGCCATCCTTTCTAAAATAGCAGCTTCCTTCTACATACTGGCCTTAATTTACTGTTGTCCATAGCATTTGTTAGCATCTGACATGTTTTCCTGCATATTTGTTTATCTTCATCCTTTCCTAGAATATAAACTGTGGAAGCAAGGGACTTTGTTTTGTTCACCTCTAAAATCTCAGTGCAAGGACAGTGTCTGAATCAGGGTAAAAGTTGTTTGCCAAAAGCATATGGTGGGACTGTAGTTATAGTCACTGGGCCTCAACTGGTTGTGAGAGAGCCTTCTGAGTAGGAACAAACAGTGAAGAACTAATCAAAAGTACTTCTTCATATCTGTACTATCATGTTCCAGATAAGCATTGTTCCAAATATGATTCAAGTAGGGCTTCCATAAATTCAATGAAGCAGGCATTATTGTCTCTATATGAAAGATGGAAATGTGAAGTGATAGAACAGATAGAAAGTTACAGAGCAGAACTGAATCTCATCCCAGCATGATTCCATGGTAAAAACAATCTTAGATAAGAAGGAGGCAAAACGTGGGCAATTAAAAATGCCTTTTATCACTGTTGCTTTCCCAAGCCCCTAACATTAAAAAGAAAAATTACAAAAAGAAGGTTTAAAATCTACACAGATAAATAGAAATGAAAGGAGAAAAGACAGAGAAAGAGGTCAACATATTTTGGGACTCAAAGTGATGTTGGGCCTGGTAGATGTGTAAAAACAGATTTCTAAGAGACTGCAGAAGAAGAAGCCAATGATAAGAAAATCAGTTTGAGCCTCAGAACCTAGGACAGGCTCAGATATTGGAGGCATCAGCTACATAGAGGATGAGGGTAAAACGAGAGGCTCAGAGTACATGAATTAGTGGAGAGTCTATGTCAGGAGAACTCAATACTGCCCACCACCTTCCCAGCACACCCTCCCACCATTACTGCCTTCCCTCTGCCTGACAGGAGATGTAAAATTATTATGTGAAGATACTGAATCAGAATGGGCTTCAGATCAAGAGAAACAGTGAGAAAGAAGAGCCTTACTGAAGCACAAGTTAAGGGAGTCACAGAAAGGGAGGTCTCTGGGCCCTTTGCCTTCTTGGCTCCCAGAGATGGTGGCCGGCTGAGGACTGTCCACTGAAAAGTCTCAAAAAAAAAAAAAGAATATCCAAAATTTCTATCTTCTATGATAGGAAGATGGTAGACACTGTCTAAAGTGGATAAACAAGAAAACAGCAAGCATATATACTTTCTTTAGAAATGCAGAAACTGGGCATATACCCTGAGAAAACCATAACTCAAAAAGACACATATATGCTGATGTTTCACTGCAGCACTATTTGCAGTAGCCAGGACTTGAAAACAACCTAGATGCCCATCAACAGATGAATGGATGAAGAAGTCATGGTATCTATATACAATGGAATATCATTGTTGTTGTTCAGTCACTAAGTCATGTCTGACTCTTTGCGACCCCATGGACTGCAGAATGCCAGGCCTCCTGTTCCTAACTATCTCCTGGAGTATGCCCAAGTTCATGTCCATTGAACTAGTGATGCTATCCAACTACCTCATCCTCTGCCACCCTCTTCTCCTTTTGCCTTCAATCTTTCCCAGCATCAGGATTTTTCCAGTGAGTCAGCTATTTGTGTCAGGGGGCCAAAGAACCCCACGAACAATGGAATATTACTCAGCCATAAAAACGAGCACAACTGGTTCACTTGTCGAGATGTGAGTGAACTTAGAGTCTGTCATACAGAGTGAAGTAAGTCAGAAAGAGAAAAACAAATATCGTATGTTAAGGCATATATGTAGAACCTAGAAATATGGTATAAATGAACCTATTTGCAAAACAGGAGCAGAGACACAAACATAGAGAATGGACATGTGGACACAGTGGGGAAGGGGAAGGAAGGACAAATTGTGGGATATGATTGATCTTGTGTAAAAAAAAAGAATAGCTAGGGGGAATTTGCTATATAGCACAGGAAGCTCAGCTCAGTGCTCTGTGATGACCTAGATGGGTGAGACTGAGGGAGGTGGGAGGGAGGTCCAAGAAGAGGGGATATATGTATACATATAGCGTATTGACTTCCCTGGTGGCTCAGACGGTAAAGCGTCTCCCTACAGTGCGGGAGACCCGGGTTTCATCCCTGATTCGGGAAGGTCCTCTGGAGAAGGAAATGGCAGCCCACTCCAGTACTCTTGGCTGGAAAATCCCATGGACAGAGGAGTTTGGTAGGCTACAGTCCATGTGACTGCAAAGAGTCGGACACAGCTGAGCGACTTCATTTCACTTCATAGCTTATTTACTTCATTATACGGTAGAAATTAACACAACATTGTAAAGCAATTATACTCCAATGAAATAAAAAGTTATCAGGGGAAATAAAGCAGGATCGACTTACAGATAATTTAGTCTCTGGAGTGGAACTCAGGGGTGAGAAAGAGTAGGACAGAGGGCAGCTGTTTGTCATGAAATCTCCTCTAGTACTGCTTGACTTATCCATAATTATACCCATTTTATATCAACAAATTTTTTAAATTAAAAAGACGAAGAATGACAGATAAATTTGCCATGTGTGTTATCACCCAAATTGTGCTTTTTAATAATTCTACCAAATTTCTGATGCCAGTAAATTTTCAGGACTGGACTAAAACCATCCAGAAACCATTGACATTTGCTAACCAGATTTGTCTGCCCTAGTTCCTGACAGTCTACGCTGCTGAAATTAGTGTTGGCTGGGAACTAAAGCAGAGGCTTTCTTGCCACTGGAAATGTTGCAATATTTTCTCACTTGTTTGGTGTCCTGAGCTGTCTGTTTATAAGTAATACCGAGATACTAAAAGTCCGATTTGAAGCTCAATGGACCTGAGTGAGTCAAGTTGATTGGTGCCTTTTCTGTTTGTTCACCTATTATTCCAGAGACTGATACGGATGGGCCTGTGTGTCATCTTTATTTTGACCCAAGGTGACAGGATTCTACCCAACACAGCATGACAATAGCAGAAACACCAGCTGAATTTTTCCTAAATCACCTTGTGCAGAATTCCCTTCCATAACCACTGCGGGCTCATGGAGGTCTTCTCTGCCCAAGAGAGTGAACAACGGTGCTGTAACCTCTAAAAATCCTGATGTAGGGACTTCTCATATGTCTGCACCCAGCACAGATGCAGTCTCAAAAGAGAGCTACACACCTACCCCTTTCTCTCAGCAAGAGTGGAAAGAATGAAAACAACATGAACGAGGCTCCAAAGGAACACTTTTATTCATTCCAGCCACTGTGGTCTGAACCACGTGAAAGGTTGGACGGTAGGTATACGAATGGGCACTTGAGTCTCTGGCACCTAATCTTAGCTTTTGTTGAAGGTCTACTCTTGAGTCGTCTGTTTCCTGTCACTGTTTTCTGTCACCCCACAGCTAGTGGAAGCGAAGGTGACAGTTTCTGAGACTCTGCCAGAGCAGAGTTTCTTTTTCCCTTGCTCTTAAGAATTCTATGAGCAAATGTACAGCATCCATGGATTTTAAAAATAGGCGTTGTTTTGTCAAGTGCTCTCATAGGAGATGAGCTGTGTTCCACACCCCCATTCTTTTCAAGAGAGTTGAAAACCCCGCAGCCCCCACTCCTGGCTGGCTGTCAGAACAAAAGGAAAAACAGGTATACAAGCTGCCTGCCATTGTTGGAGACTGAAAGGCAAGGCGGCTGTGAAGGTGGGGGAAGAAACCATTTCAACAGAATGAAAGTGAAGCATCTCAATGTGCTTTTTATTCTAAATTTCTTCCTCTTCCTAGAAGGCTGTAATCTAATCAAGGCTATTATTTTATGAAGTAGTTTGAAATTAAGTAGGAAGTTTCAAAAGAAGACGGCATTGTTCAAGCTCCTACCAAGAATGAAACACTTCGTCATCATCACTCTTAACCTGCTCAAAGACATTGCCTTTATCTCTAACTTAGAGATAAGGACGTAGGACCAGGTGGCTGACTGAATTGCTTTCAGTGCTATCTAAGTGTAACGGGGACATGGAACCATCTCACCTTTGACCTATTCAAAATGCAACTTTACAGAATGGTCCTTGCCTTCAAGATGGTTGAGTTAGATTCTTAACTTCACCATGGTGTGAAAGCCATACACATTCAGTAGAGACTGTACCTCAGATTTTGAATTCTGGTCTTTTCTCAGACCAGCAATGTGTAGTAGGACAGTCTCATGATGCTGGGTGGCTGCAGCAAGCTTCAGCTCCCAGTCAGCCTGTGATCACAAAGGTAAGCAACCAATACACTTATAACCATCCTACACACACAGTATTTGATCAATTATATGAGATATTCAACATTTTATTCTAAAATAAGCTTTATATTAGATGCAGACAAATGCTGTTCAATTCCCTCTGCATGAGATACCTAGAATAGTCAAATTCATAGTGAGGAAGTACATTGGTAGATGTCAGCATCATGGGTGGTGGGGGAGATGGGGGGTTAGTGGTTCATGGGGATGGAGTTTGAGTTTTTGTTGTGTACTCACAAAGCTGTGTCTGACTCTTTTGTGACCCCATGGACCATAGCCCACCAGGCTCCTCTGTTCATGGGATTTCCCAGGTGAGGATACTGGAGTGGATTGCCAATTCCTTCTCCAGGGGATCTTCCCAACCCAGGGATCACACCCAGATCTCAGTTTAGGAAGGTGAAAAATTCAGGAGATGGATGATGGTGAGAGTTCCTAGACATTGTGAATGGTACTTAGTGTCACTGAACTGTACAGTTAAATATGGCTAAAATAGTGTGCTTTATATTATATGATTTTACCACAATTAAAAACATTTAAATATATATAACATATATTTAAACATATAACATTTAAATGTTTATATATGTGTATGTATATATATATATAAAATTGGCTTCATGTTAGGTGATATTGCCCAAACATAGACTAATATAAGTGTTCTGAGCACATTTCCGGGAGACTGGGCTAAGTTAGTGTTGGGTAGATTAGGTGTATGTATTAAATGCATTTCAAAGTATGATATTTTCAGTTTATCTGATGACTTCCCCAAGCAGGAAATGCAGAAGGAAACCTCAATCTTCTTTCCTGGTTACTGTTTCACCTTCTCCCTGACCTGTCCAGCCCCACCATGCCCACCTCTAGGTTTTCTCTCCATCAGATAAAGGGAAGGAGAAGGGGGAAGGGCACAGAGATTCCCTAGATTCTGATCCAGTTTATGCTGACTCTCTGCATGTGAGAAAGCTGACTCCATCTCTAGTTGGACACCTTCGTGGACTCTCTGACAACGCCTAAGCCTCAGGAGATACAGTTTTCCTCTGGGTGTCTTTTCACTCTCCAGGTTGGTTTCTGCTGATTTGCTCCATAGAAATAATTCTTCCACTGAAGTCCCATCACCCTTCAAAGAGGTCATCTCAGGAAAAACATAAAATGACTCCAGGTCAGTTCTTTCACATTTGGTTCACAGGAAACTCTCATGTGCTCAGTCGCTCAGTCATTTCCGACTCTTTGCAACCCCATGGACTGTAGCCTGCCAGGCTCCTTTGACCATGGGATTTCCCAGGCAAGAGTACCAGAGTGGGTTGCCATTTCCTTCTGCAAGAAAGACCCATGCAAGACATTTAAACACTTTCCTCTCCATCTGGAAATTTTCTTTGGAATTCTTTATCTAATATCTTTAAAGATCCCTCACTTAATAGTTACAAGGAACCTCCTGTGGCATGGGCAAAACATTGAAAGTGAAGTGAAAATTGTTCAGTCGTGTCCAACTGTTTGCAACCCTATGGACTACACAGTCCATGGAATTCTCCAGGCCGGAATACTGCAGTGGGTAGCTGTTCCCTTCTCCAGGGGATCTTCCCAACTCAGGGTTTGAACCCAGGTCTCCTGCACTGCAGGCAGATTCCTTACCAGCTGAGCTACCAGGGAAGCCCAAAAGACCAAAAAAGGGGTTGAAATACATGCCTGGGGACTCCAAGCTTGTCCTCTTTTCTATGGGACCATTCTGACCCTACAAACACCTACTGCCATTGATGGGACCACAAGGACCACACCACCACCACCACCACCACCACCAATAACTGTCACAAAATTTACCAGCACAGCCTTGCAGGAGGTGGAAAAACATTTAAGGTGTTTTAGATACAAAGGCCAAAATAAGGTTGACGTTTTCTGAAATATGAGTTGTGGGTCCACATAGGGGTTTGTTTATCTGAAGGCAAACCTCTCATGACCAAAAGACATCAAGACAACCAACATTCTTGGCAGTGAATACACCAAGCACAGCCTGATTGAATAAAACATTCAGTTGGCTCACCCGCAGGGGTTCAGTAACTCTGGTTGTGTCATTTCATGAATTATAAGGACTGGAATATCCCTTAGAATGTGTATTCCAGTGGAAGTGAATGACAAATCCAACTAGCATATGAGAGATCCAGAACTAAGATTCACAACTCAGGATACTTATTCCCTGTCTTCATCTTTTTCACTTGACATTTGGCATGATTTCCCAGAAATTTAAAAAAAGAAAAAAAAATCAAGTGATAGTAGATATGTTTTGAGACATTAGATTCACAGTAATGAGATTTGATGAAATTCTAAAATGTCATCTACATTTCCATTGAGTTTTGCATTATTAATACTACACTGCTTTCTTAAGACCCGAGTATAGAAAAAGAGCAGAGGTGATGCTTGTTAGATTCCATTCACATGTCATCATTCCATTTTTATGCCAAAGCATCCCAAACTATGCATTCTGCTGTGAAGATAATTTCCCTAGGTATATTGAAAAATGAGTCCAAAGCATCATTTATGTTCAGCATGACACACTCATATTGTACCATGCTTAGTTAAAAAAAAACTTTATGGAAGATTTTTATATTTTAGACTTCTCTTACCTGTTTCCAATCTTTGAAATATTTGCCTCATTAACACTGGCATTTTCTGATGAGCCAACTTCTGAAAGCTAGACAGAAACATACAGGTGGGTCAAAATATTTGTGTGTTTCACACAATGGGAAGCGAAGACAGTGATCCCTCCACCAGGCCCTGAGGTGCCTGGGATGCTCAGAGCAAATACAGCCTTCTCTCCAGAGGGGATCCTTGGAGGAGAGCCAGCTTCCAGTCAGGAGAAAAAGGATGAAGGAAACATTTCAGAAACAGGCTGTGCAAGAGATCACAGTGGGAGAGTTTGGGAATGGGAGAGGGGCATGGGATAGGACCAGGTTAAGGGGTGTGCAGAGCAGTTAAGGGAAAGAATTCTGATCCTGATAGATGATATAGAAGGTGTAAACTTACAGTGGTGACAGATGCTTAGGGTTATGAGGCATAATGGGTGAGACACAAGAACATTTTTCTCCTTAGTAGTTTGTATACATTCTATGTAGTTCTGGGAAAATCAACAGAAGCAGAATCGTCTCCCCCATTTTCCCCTCTTCCTAAGCCCTTAGAGGGTGCTTAGTTCCCGGGCCCTGGCCCATGTTAACCTAGAATGATTGAAGCTAGTCTTTGATCAGAGAAAGAAATGAGAGAGATCTTTAGCACAATCAGTCTGGGGGTAGCAAGGGGATAGAATTGTGAAAGGTACAAAAGTCTTTAACTGTATTTGCAAGGCTTTTATCTCTCTTAAATAAATCTGATAATACCAAAAAATAAGAATTACAGTGCAAATTCAATTGTTTTAAGGTTCTTTCTCGGTTAAATAAATAAATCAGAGCTGGACTGACCTATAATAATTAACCTGTATTAACCTTATCACCCTGGCATTTATCTCATTATTTTATGTAAACTATAAAGCCATGAAGTTTTTAACTTACAGGACACCAAAGTTCATTCATCCTTAACACATGATTAAATGCAGTGAGAGCCATGTATTGACTTTTTAACATAATCGTTCAATTAACCTGGTTCAATTAACCTGGTGAAATAAGAGGAAACACAACAATGAGCCTATTCCTCATCAGTCTCTGTCACAGGGATGAAATTTAGGATAGAGTTAAATGGTTAAGAATATCCCCTAAGATGTCACTGAATCCGTCTTTCCACTAATTCCCGGGCAACAGGAAAAATCTCTAATTAGTATCTCTTTCTTTTCATTTGTTTTGTTTTTAATCTTTTTTAACGAAAGGAGAAGAGAATAAAGATTAAGAGAATGGAGGAGGGCAGAGAAAGGAAGGGTGGAAAGGAGAAGGGAGAAGTAAAGAGAAGAGATGAGGGGCTTTCTTGGTGATCCAGTGATTAAGGCTCCATGCTCCCAATAAACTTTTGATCTCTGGTCGGGAAACTAAGATTCCTGCATGCTGTAGAGTGGAACTAAAAAGTAAAACAAAATTAATTGTTTGAATAAGTAAACAAATGTGTGTTTTTTTAAATAAAGAGGATATGAGGGGAAGGGAAGGAGGAAGAGGAAAAAGGTGGAAATAGAGCCATAGAGCCTGGAGAGGGGGAAAGAAAACGGGGGGGGAGGAGATGGCAGGGGAGGAAGTGGAGGAAGAAAGTAGAAAGTAAAACTTGGAAAAGAGATTACTTCCTTATAAAGTAACCAGAGAAATGATGCTGCAAAAACCACCAGACCCTTGATTAAAAGAGGTTCCCAGCAGTTAATAGAGCTTGGCTTTTCCTTTAATAAAAAATTTAAAGATGAGTTGCTAGTACCTGAAGTCAACAAAAATTAGCACAAGCTCTATTTGTGGCATTTAATTTCATTAAAAAAAAAAGAGTTGGACAAAATTAAATAGGTCAAGCGAATAGTTCAAAATGACGCCTTTGTAGCAAATTAATATTCCCTAACAACTCATTTTACATACATTCGTACATTTTTAGGGCCTCACAGGGAAGTTCTTTAATGCTTCATGCCATTTGTAGAAGCTTATTTTCTACTCCAATCATTTTTTATTCCTTTTCTGTGAAGTTTGTGTTAGAAACACCTTAATTGTTAAGCATTATAATAAGCCACATGAAAAGACAAATTGTATTAGCAAAAACAAATGTTTTAGGAAAAGAAATTTTTCTCCAATTTACGCAATCTAAAAATAATAAAAAATTTGCAGAAAATAAGAGGCATAACTGGCCAAAAAATTATATCATATAGTTTCTTAAGTTTTTATTTATCTATTTTTGATTGTGTTGGGTCTTTGTTGCTGTGCGGGCTTTTTTCTGGTTGCAGCGCTTGAGGGCTACTCTTCATTGCAATGTGTGGGCTTCTCATTTCGGTGACTTCCCTTGGTGTGGAGCTGGGTCTTTAGGGTGCACTAGCTTCAGTAATTGATGCTCCCAGGCTCGAGACCACAGGCATAACAGTGGTGGCACACAGGCTTAGTTGCCCAGCAGCACGTGGGATCTTTCCAGACCGGGGATCAAACCCGTGTCTTCTGCACTGGCAGGTGGATTCTTCCCCACTGAGCCACCAGGGAAGCACCCCCAAAATAATATTTTCAATTAAACTTTCCAATTGCTTTTACTTTGTCATTTAAAATGTTACTTTCTCTTGTCATAAAAATAATGCATTTTCATCACAGGATATGCAGATTAACAAGAAGAAAACAAAAACTATCCATAACCCTAGCCACTCGGAGGCACCACCATCAAAAGTCAAAATGTGTGCTAACATCCCGATAATTATTTTCACACAAAAAATATCTGATCAGTTCACCTGGCCCCTAACCATATATATACAGTGAGTGCCAGCAACAGTGTTACCCACTAGAAATTTGTAAATTGTTTTCTGATTTCCTTTTCAATCTATAATTTCATGTGATTTCTGGAAATACCAATCAGTTCTGACTCCCATCCGGGAGCCTGGCTTCATAGTATGTAGAGTTGTCAGTGGATTTAACCAGCTCCCTGCTGGGCCCTGCCTGCTCCTGAACCAGCTCAAGGCGCTGCTACAGGTGCTGTATCCCTAGGAAGATTTAAGCTTTCACTTAATTAGTTATTTTTACCCTTTATGAATTTCATTGTAGTATCCAGTAGCAAAGAGTCTTTGGGTAGGAGGAGAAAACCTCAAGATGTGTTTTTGTATTAATCCTAGAGATGAACAGAAGGCACTCTACCATGGATCTAAGAACCAAAAATGAAGCAAGAAATTCAGATATGGGGAACTGACAATAGAGCCAAGAATAGAAACAAATTAAATGCAATAAGTGTGAACTGGAAACCACCCAATGAAAGCCAAACGATGCCTTGAGTACTGTGTGCTGAAAGCAGATCCTGAATAATCCCCCATAGACAGTTTATTTCTCATAGAGATAAACAAAGTTAGCAGATTCATATCAATGTATGACAAAACCCACTGAAATGTTGTGAAGTAATTAGCCTCCAACTAATAAAAAAATAAATAAATAAATAAATAAATAAAACTACATAGTAAAGTTGGCTTGTGAAGGCATGAGTGCATTTTGCAAGACTAGGGAAAGGAACTGAACTAAAAAGGGGCGTCCAACATCCAAGAACCTAGACAAGCTTTTGAACTCAGTTTCAATAGAAAGCTACAAATTACATACTGCCATTCATTCACTCAACATAACTTCTACTTTTCAAGTATATGACTATCTTATGAGATAGTTCTGAAAGTACTCAGCTTCCAATCAAGAAATTGTTTTACTCTTTTACTCTATAACATTAGCCAGGGGAGTGACAATCAGTGGAGAATCTTTCTATATCTAAACTTAGGGCAATACAAGTTCTAACAATCCCATTTCTGTCTGTATATTGAAAAGAACTGAAAATGGTATCTCAAATAGGTATCAACACTCCCAAGTTTATTGCAGTATTGTTCACATTAGTCAGGATCCAGAAAGAAGGTAGGTGCCCAAAACGATGAAGGAATAAAGATGTGAGATTGGTCAATAGAGAGAGAGAGAGATAGACAAATATTATTCAGCCATTGTTAAAAAGGGTATCTTATTTGCAACAACATGGATGAAACAACATAGATGAAACTTGAGGGCGTTAGTGAAGTGAAAAAGTCAGACCAAAAATACAAATACTGTATAATATCACTTATATGTGAAACCTAAAAAGGCAAACTAACCTGATCAAATAATGGCACAAGTCATTTTTATATCATACACATTTTTCTCTCCCACACTGGAATATTACTCCTATAGGCAAATAGCAAATTTTCATTTCCCTCACAGTATTTTGCAAAGAATTTGCCAAAAGGTAGACTAATATTAGGGGAATGTCCAATAAAGTGAAACCACTTAGTCTTTTACAAAAGCTAAGGGATGAGAAAATGTCAGCTATTCACTAGAGAGAAAACTGAAATCTCCATAATAAAAGCGTGAACTAACCTGTACTGAAAGATCCTAATGAACTTTAAATCATCAAAGCCATCCTATCTTTATTTTTCTTTCAAGACAGAGCTTGCAAAGCACTTGCAGAATTGAATAGACTTTTATTTATTAATATTTGCCTCTTCATTGTTGGGTGAAATGTGAATTTCTAGCAGTAGGTTTCACTGATTTCTGTCAAACTAGACAAAAATTAATAGAGTTAGTCTATCCTTTCAGGAAGAAAATTAAGAAAGCTGTTGTATCAAGCTGCCTCCTTCATCAGCCAGATATTGAAAAAATATTATTTACCATTAACATCTAAAAATGATAAGATGTGCATCTCAAAATTCAAGCCGTACTGCTTAGGCCACTAGTGAGAAGGCTTTTATAAAGCAGGGAGGTAAAAAGAACTCTCGTTTATTGTCTATTTCTAAGTAGTCTGGAATGCCAATGGATGTCCATCAACCAACTCCAGACAATTGCTCTGGTTCACAAATGATCTCCTGGAATTTCAGGTGGGACATTTCAAAAGGCAATTGCTGAAAGACAGCAACAGTGCAGGAACTAATCAAAGGGAGCCAGTGAGCGAAGTAAGTCACCCAGCAGAAAGAAGGACCCCCAGCCTTGTGGTAGACTGAAGTCTACATACCACTTCTGCCAAAGAACAGAAGTACATTTCAGAGAGGAAAACCCAAAGATAGTAAGCTGTTAGAAGAGGCTTATTGTAATGTTATTGTTATTGTTTAGTCACTAAGTCCTATCCGACGCTTTACAACCCCATGGTTTGCAGCCTGCCAGGCTCCTCCGCCCGTGGGATTCTCCAGGCAAGAGTACTGGAGGGAGCTGCCATTCCCTTCTCCAGGGGATCTTCCTGACCCAGGAATTGAACTCACGTCTCCTGCATTGGCAGGCAGATTCTTTACCTCTGAGCCAACAGGGAAGCCATGTTAGGGATTGAATGAATCAACTTAAGAGGGAAAGGATACCTGGGCATTGCGTAAAGAATCTCAAAATGATACTAAGGTCATCCAGTAATAACCTCAGCAGAAGCATTCCGTGCCAACTCCTGACTCAGCTTGGTCACACCTAGGGTCAGTCCAAAGTTCAAGATTGGAGAACTGAGCTGGACAGGTGGTTCTAGCCAAAGCTTTGAGCATCTGCTCCTGAAAGTACCATAGGAACCAGCAGACTGCATGTGGCCATGTGGAGAGTTATGCACGCTGTGGTTATTCCAAACACAGTCAATGAAAACAAAACATCCTCTGCACTCTGTTCTCCAACCAGAGAAAAACAGAGTATCTGATATGCAACTGAGGTCGGGACATATATATCTCTGAAAAGAATGCTGCAAATTCAGGTAAGTACAGAGTCAGAAGGTCTCAGAGAAAAAATGTTCTTCCATGTAAAAACTGTAGTTCCCTAACTTTAGTTAGCTTCCCTAACTTTTCCAGTTTCCTGTGTTTATTATAGGAGAAGTCTGTAACAAGGTACTTGGATTCTCTTAAAACACATTACAAAAAGGAAAGCGGACCAGAAAATTTCATCAGAAGAGTCACAGAGGGGTTTCACGGAGTCATCTCCCACCAAAGGATAGCCCAGACTTCTCCAAGTCTAATATCAGGATTTTTTTTAATTGTGAGGACACTTTCTCTTTATTTTTTTTTTTTATTGCAGTATGATTGCTTTACAAGGTTGTGTTAGTTTCTGATGTACAACATGAATCCACCTTATGTCTACACATATCCCCTGCCTCTCAGGTCTCCCTCCCACTCCCCATCCCACCCTCAGAGTCATCACAGAGCACAGAACTGAGTTCCCTGTGCTCTATGCCAGCTTCCCGCTAGTTACCTATTTTACACATGGTAGTGTATATATGTCAACAGTACTCTTCCAATTTGTCCCACCCTTTCCTCCCCACTGGAGAATCCCAGGGATGGGGGAGCCTAGTGAGCTGCCATCTGTGGGATCACACAGAGTCGGACACGACTGAAGTGACTTAGCAGCTGCAGCAGCATTCCTCCCCCCGCCCTGTGTCCACAAGTCTGTTCTCTACATCTGCATCTCTATTCCTGCCCTGCAAATAGATTCATCAATACCATTTTATCTCTCAATGCTTTTTTCCAGGTCAAGTATATGTGAAAATGGTGCCTATGGTTAATAAACTGGATATTTGAAAGCTGCTAAGAGAGGTCTTCAGAGTTCTCATGACAAAAATAATAATTTTGTCATTATGTGTGGTGATAGATATTGACTTACTGCAGTGATTATTTCACAGTATATACATACAGCAAATCATTATGTTGTATAATGAAAACATATATTATTATGTGTCAATTATCTCAATTAAAAAAATCTGTGATGACTTACAGCAGCTTGTTCATGATTGAAGCAACTTCTATGTGGAAGCCTTCTGCTCCCCTTCCCTCTGTAAACTTCAAGGGGGGAGTTTAGAGTCAGCAACTCTATTAGACACAAATGTTATGCATTTTCTCAAGTTATATGTATACCTCCTGCCTCCTGACCCCTTCTTAGAGCCAACTGCTCCTTTGGGGTTTATTACCACCAGCAGTCTGGACCACCAGCCTTGGTTGGAGTGTGTAGCTTCTGCCTCTGTTTTCAAAGTTCAAAAAACAAAGCCTAGGTTAGACCACTGATGATATGGAGGTTGTAGAAAGCAGTGAAACAAAAAGAATGCAGCCCCAAAGGATGGAATTTGACATTCTTAGTGACAGCAGGAAGAGCTGATTAATGCAACCTCAAAGGACAGGGAGACTCAGGTTCAATCCCTGGGTCAAGAAGGTCCCCTGAAGAAGGGAATGGTTACCCACTCCAGTATTCTTGCCTGGAGAATTCTATGGACAGAAGAGCCTGGAACACTACAGTACATGGGGTCACAAACAGTCAGACACAACTGAGCAACTAACACACACCAAATACAGGGAAATCAACTCTGAATATTCATTGGAAGGATTAATGCTGAAGCTCCAATACTTTGGCCACCTGATGCAAAGAGACAACTCATTGGGAAAGACCCTGATGCTGGGAAAGATTGCAGGCGGGAGGAGAAGGGGAAGACAGAGGGTGAGATGGTTGTATGGCATCACTGACTCGATGGACATGAGTTTGAGCAAGCTCTGGGAGTTGGTGAAGGACAAGGAAGGCTGGCATGCTGCAGTCCCTGGGGATTGCAAAGAGTTGGACATGACTGAGCACCTGAACGACAATGAACAAAGAACAGAGAAGTTAGCTCTTCGGGGAGTGAACTCTGAGTGATGGTCAACAGGAGACAGGAGGGAGCCAAACCCCCACCCCACCATGGACTGTTCTGTTCATACAACTTCTTTGTCTTCCCCTGTGCTGAGGAGATGCACCAGGGGGGCCCAGCAGTGTCTTTGCCCAGCCCTTTGAGGTGGAGTCACTGGTTTCATAAAGCATCCTTGCACACTTTTGCCTACCCTTTTCCTCACTCTTACTGCCTTAGAGTTGCATCTCCCAAATAATACATTCGTACTTTAAATCTTTGCCTCAGATTCTGTTTCCTAAGACACTAAGGTTAAGGCTGAATTTAAGAAGTTTCATCTAAACTTGATTTTTGAGCTATTTCATTCATTTATGACCTAGATTTAAAATATAAGTAAGAGTAAGTTCAAATTAAATGTGTTAGGTCCTTGAGTAAATATTGAGATATAAGCTCATAAATTTTAAATTAAGAACATATTCTTCACAATTTTTATAGTTAGCTACCCTCCTTCAAGACTCCAAATAGTGACAATAAAAATGTTACTCTAGAAAAAAATGTGATATGGTTAAAATCAATGGTCTATGAAACTCTGGGATGAATATCCAAATATTTGTCAACACTTATTACTTATCCTCTTCATCTGCATTGTAAAAATAAATATTAGGTGACAAGTAAAATTCCCATTACAATGAACTTCATGGTCTAGACAAATTGATTTCTTGTGGCTCACAACCTGCACATTTCTCAAGTGGCTGGAATTCATATCCTCAGGCAGCTAGAAACAAAATAATTATGTCCAAACTCTCAAAAATGAATTAGCAAATACAAGCAAGTTCTCTAAACACAGCTAAGAAAATGAAAGATAACACAAATTCTCCAAGCAAGTAGCTCTTTGTGCAGATCGCGTAATTTCTTTTGGAGGGTGATCAGGATATATGAGAAGGAAAGGCATGATGAGAATCAGGAGTGAGTTGAGCCCTGATGGTTCAGAGATAAATAAGATATTGTCCCTCCTGTTTTTGGTGAACTCACAGTCCAATAAATGAAGAGACAAGTTAGAATTCACTGCAGAAGATATTATGAGAGTAGTATATTTCATGTTTCAGAAGATAATGACAGTGGCTACTTTGACCTGAAACAGGTCAAAGATACTGATAGACTTTCTAGTTAACAAGTTTCTGCTCACTGAGATGGGAACTGGTTTGAGGACGGAAAGTAATCAGTTTGGTTTGGGACTTGCTGAGTTTGAGATAAGACATTAAGGTAGAGATGATCTGGACACAGATGAAAAATGAAGCCCAAAGTTCAAGAGATACATGCAGTCTCAAAAAGATGTGAGAGGCAAGAAGGTACAGCTTACATTTAAATGCAGGCATGAGGAGGTCCAGGGAGCAGGGGGGTTGGTTTAAAGGAGACACGAAGCCCAGTTTTGGAGTCTCAGGGACCATAGGCATTTAGGAGAAAAGGAAACTATCAAAAAGAAACAAGAAAAAGCAGTCCAAAATTAGGAGGAAAATCCAAAAATTATCTCGGATAAACGTAAGGAAATTTCAAGGAAAAGTTACCATTGGATTAAACAGCCGATCATGCTGAGAGGGCTTTTTCTGGAATGGGATTGGCCAACACCAAGCTGAAATGAGTTGAAGATAGGAAGGGAGCAGAAAGATTGATGAGACACTAACATCTGACACTGACTGGTACTGCATCATGACATTGGGTCAAAAAGAGTGAATTGCATAAAACACAATTGCTCTATGTGTGACAGCTTGTCCAAACCCTTTTTGGGGTCTGCATTATCCAAATGTATCTGGTCCCACCTTCCATTCATAGGTTCCAACATAAACATCTTTAGGGGACCATTCGGTGTCTGTGGCTCACTGGGATTCATGCAATTAAGTTAGGTCCCTTTTCATAGGTTTGTCGCAGGGAGACTGTGCTAGAGAAAAAGACAGGGGTACTCACCTTCTGCCTCAGTTCCCCATGAGAGCCGTCTGCTCTTTCTTGCTTTGCCCCACATTCACCTCCAGAAGTCAGCTATCACCACACTTTCCCTTCCCACAGTTCCTAATCTCATTCATCTTACTGTAGGATGCTGAGAGGGTCACAGGCAAGAAGAAATAGCAGCTATAAGGCAGAGAAGGATATAGGTCTTTGCTGGACAGAACAAAGAAGTAAGTCATTATTTAATTACAGATTTTTACCCTCTGACTTCTTTTCAGTTTCTTTTCAGCTTTATTATTCTCTAGTCTCTCCTCTACCATGTAATGGCATATCATCAGGTTTCTTGATTTAGAGAGTAGCTATTGCTTGGATAGGAAAGAGAGGCTTCATACATTATGTGATTGTCCTTGTGCAGAAAGCGTGCCCATCATGTCTCTTCTGCTTTCAGATCCATTTCCCTCTCTTTCTCGAAACTGCATTTCCACATCTCCCTTGTCACCTGGATTTTTACAAAGGTTCAACCGGTCAGAAGGAAATGGCAACCCACTCCAGTATTCTTGCCTGGAGAATCCTGTGGACAGAGGGGCCTGGTGGGCTGCTGTCTGGAGGGTCGCATGGAGTCGGACATGACTGAAGCGACTTAGCCGCAGCAGCAGCAGCCAGTGAGAGGCACTGACAAGGGACACGCGGGCAAGAGGAGAGACATCAGGGAAGTAGGGAGAAGCCGGGGTGGTCCTCCCTGCCCGGCTCTGCCTCATGCAGGGTACCCAGCAATGGCTGGGTCTTCCCTATAACTCCACATTCCACCACGTGCCTGCCACGGCTCTTACTCCCTGACGGTGACCCTGGTTTCTGGGTTCTGGTAACATTTCTGTCCCCCATTGTCTCTCCAGCCTTATGAGTGAGCACAGATTCCTGTGGCTGCTAATCTTTTGGGAGCATCAACCACCCTTCTTTCTTCTCAGATCTTCCATTACCCAGAAACAAACTCCCTGACATTAAACTTCCCTCTGTTGAAAGACTTTGAGTGGTTTCTTTGTTCTGATTGGAGCATGACAGATAAAACATCATAACTAGATCAAAGAAGCACAATTCTAGGAGGATTATTAGCAAAGACAATGAAATATGTATCTATGTAAGACTTATTGTACTTCCTTACCCAGCCCTCAACAAAAAGTGATACACAGTTAACAATGTTCTTCTTAACCAGAAAGTTAAAATATGTTTAAAGCAAGAAAATGGGGATATGAAGTAAAACAACATCCTGAAGAATAGAAATGCTGAGGAGTTAGGGATCTCAGACAACAGAAGACTGATAGTCCTAGAGCCAAATTAGTTGAAGAAAAATTGAAACATGTTGATGTTCAAGAGCTACTAGAAAAGGAAGCAATGTCAAGATGGAACACATAGAAAAATGTGCTGAACAGAATCAGAAAAACCAGGGTGATCAGTTTGCTTAGTCAAGTTAAAATATCTGAGATTAATGGGGTGAAGGGAGACAGGTTCCAGGGCAGGGGAGGGAGAAGGAAAGAAAAAGGAATGAACTAGGAATGTTTTAAATTGGAGGGAAACAACAAGTCTATTAAATAGTTCAAGTCTCCACTGACACAACAAGACAATAAATCCTTTCTAGGGCTTCCCTGGTGGCTCAGATTGTAAAGAATCTGCCTGCAATGTGGGAGACCTGGGTTCGATCCCTGGGTTGGGAAGATCCCCTGGAGGAGGGCATGGCAACCCACTCCAGTATTCTTGCCTGGAGAATCCCCAGGGACAGAGGAGCCTGGCAGGCTGCGGTCCATGTGGTTGCAAAGAGTCGGACACAACTGAGCAACTAAGCATATATATAACTTCTGTCAACAGCTATGGACCAAAGTGCTGTGTTTTCCATATTAGGGTCTCCTGGAGAAATTCATCAGTTAAAAATAAAATAAGGACAAATTCCTGACCCCCTACTCCACAAGCCTCACTCTAGAATTACTGAAATAAACTCTCTAGGGGGTAAAGAATTTTTAACCTGATTTTTAAAAAGCTCTCCACTCAAAGTGTGAGAGCCCCGGCTGAAGAAGATACCATTAAGACCTTGTAAGCAGAACAAACAACAGCATAATTGAATACACTGGAATAGAGAGAAACATCTTTAAGAAAAGTGGGGAAATTTGCCTGCTATCAGAGATCTCAAGATTTAGAAGAATACTTTCACAATATATGTTTTTGAATACTCTGCACAGTGGCAATTAGAAGATTTGTTTGCAACAGACCTGGATAAGCCTTCCGTTTGAGGGCACCCTTGGGAGGATCCAGTCTCATCCTAGACCAGAAGGAGATTTTCATTTCTATGCATGCTTTATCATTTAGAATGTAAATGCACCCTATTTTCTTTTTCCTGCATGTTGGTTTGGTCCCGAAGTAATTTTAACCAACTTAATTTCCAGTTGGAAGGTTCTGGGACATTAAACAAAACAAAACAAAAAAGACTCTTTTGAAAAATATTATTTTATGGAGCTATTTGCTGCACTTATTTTACACACAGCATGATGTTTACTTCTCTGGGCTTTTTTTTTTTTTCTTCTCTTTGTTTAGAGATAACTAGATAAGTAATTTTTAGGAGACAGTCACAGACACCCATTACTGATGCCTGGCACATTTAGAGAAGCTTCAAGACTATTTGTAACACCACCGAAGACATTTTCAATAACTGGCACAATTTTGAGATGGAAATTGCTCTTGGTGTTAAATTTTAAAAGCAATTTTGTTTGGAAATATTAGTGCAGTCTACAAAGAAACATCAAATGATACAGCTAAGGGGACTAACAGCCTTTGAAGCTTTAGCAGTAGACTGGAGTTTTCTTGTGCTTTCCGCTTGCCTTCCTTTCTTCTTTTGTTCTGGTACATAGGTGGGACATAGTACTGAGCAAAAATGGTCATTATCTCTGCTGTTATCCCATGACACAATCAAATATTAAGCAAATAAGTATATTAAAAGGTGAGATTTTAAAGTAAGAACAAATAGGAGAGCATCTGACAAGACACTGGACATAGTAGGGGGTCAAATGAGAGTTTTTCAGTGTCTTTGAGATATCCAAGGAGAAAAGCAAAGTAGGTGGTTGATTAGATGTCTAGACGCAGACTGATAGTGGTTAGTACAGGAAGTCCCCAACATACAAACCTTCAAGCTGTGAACTTTCAAAGATGAAAATGTGCATAGGGCTCCAGCAAAGAACCAGAGCCTGTGCCATCAACCAACATCAGGCATGAGTGACGTTGCAGCTTGCTCTCCCACTCCCATTGCTGACCATCCTTCAGCTCCACCATCTCCCACCTCCTCTCCCTCCTCCAAGTCAGTGACTTTTCTTGCCTGTTCACTCAATGCCAGCCCTTGTATGTCAGCTGTTGTACTGAACTACTGTGCTTTCCAAGGTACTCTACTGCATGATTAAAAATGTTTTCTTTACTTTTGATGCTTGTTTTTTAATGTTTATTTATGTGAAAAGCATTATAAACCTATTGCAGTACAGCACTATACAGTCAATTGTGTGAGTTGGCTATCAAGGCTAACTTTGTTGGACTTAGAAACAAATTGGACTTATGAATGCACTCTCAGAATGCAACTCATGCATATGGAGTTTGATCACAGGCTAGAACTATCTTGATTAACAGTTGTTTTCTTTATACAATCATGTGAGATGGCCTGAATAAAATGTGTTCTTCTAAGTGTGTGTGTGTTAAGTCATTTCAGTTGTGTCTGACTCTGCAACCCCATGGACTGTAGCCCGCCAGGCTCCTCTGTCCCTGGGGATTCTCCAGGCAAGAATACTGGAGTGGCTTGCCATGTCCTCCTCCAGGGGATCTTCCCAACCCAGGGATTGAACCTGTGTCTCTTTCATCTCCTGCATTGGCAGGCAGGTTCCTTACCACTAGTGCTACCTGGGAAGCCAATTCATGAGACATAGAGATGCAGGTTTGATCCCTGGGTTGAGAAGATGCCTGGAGGAGGGCATGGCAATCCACTCCAGTATTCCTAGAGAATCCTATGGACAGAAGAGCCTGGTGAGTTACAGTCCATAAGGTGGCAGAGAGTTGGACATAACTGAAGCAATTTAGTATGCACACACACGTGTGTGTGTGAATATAATATCCAAACATTATTTATTAATTGGTATATGGGACATAAAAATACTAAAAATTTTAACCAATACAGACTCATAAGTTGAAACAGGTGAGAAACTGGGTCAAACTTTAAGGAATTTAGATACTGAGATGATGAGCATTTAAATAAAACTGGATCATTTCCTCCATACACTTTTTCTCTCTTGCTGCCCTCTACCCCCTGCTGTTATTATATTTCAAAAAGCCATCATTACTACCATAAACTGCCCAGCCTCTGTCTTGTTAGTTAGAAGGCTTACAGAAAAGGTGACTAGCGGTTCAAATTTTCTAATAACTCCTATTTCATTTCAAAGTAACCTGAGGGGGGGAAAAAAAAGGTGGGGGGAGAAACCTCGTCATTCTATGCCATAGTCACTTTGGGCTGCTATAACAAACTCTCATAGACTAGGTGACTTAAATACTGGACTTTCCCTGGTTGCCCAGTGGTTAGGAATCCGCCTACAGAGAACGTGAATTCAGTCCCTGGTGTGGGAAGATTCCACTAGCCGCAGAGCTACGAAGCCCAGACACCACAACCACGGAGCCCATGAGCTGTGACTCCTGAAGCCTGCGTGTCTAGAGTCTGTGCTCCACAACCAAAGAAGCCACCACAATGAGAGGCCCACTCACCGCAACCAGAGTAGCCCCCGCTCACCACAGCGAGAGAAAGCCCAGGTGCAGCAATGAAGACCCAACACAGCCAGAAAACTAAATAAACAAATGCAACTATTAAAAAAAGAGCAAATACTCATTCCTCACAATTATGGAGACTGGAAGTCCAAGATCAAGGCGTTGGTCGTTTGGTGTCTGATGAGATCTCAGTTCCTGGTTCACAGATTCATAAGCCACTGTGTTCTCAACGGCAGAAGAAAGCTCCCTAAGGTCTCATTTTAAGGATTCTAATTCCATTCATGACGGCAGAGCCCATCTTCCTATTATTGATGCTATCACATTGGAGGTTAGGATTTCAACATATGAAATTTGAAGGAAGACAAATGTTTAGTCTATAAAACTCTGTATATAAGTGAATTGAAATGAAGAAATAAATATGCGAGTCATTTATATGATCAACATCAATGAGTAGCCAGCAAAAGAAGAATAAACTATTAGGAATGGATCTAAATGTATTAAATGCCATTGTCATCACAGATATAATCCATTGTTAAGGAAAATCTCTTGATATCACAGATAGAAAATGAAAATATGCTTCTTTTTTTGCTAGAATATTTAAATACCAGCTCTCTGGTGATTATATGCCCCCAAAGACTTTAAGAAGTCAAATTATTCCAGAAGTAAACAAGGCAGAGGTCTTTTCTTAAATCATTTAAGAATCATTCTTAAATGATTCTTGAAAATGACAAACTTCACAGTTGTTTCATTTTTCAATGTTCTTTGCTGCACGCATCCACTTCTTTCTCTTTGTTTCACAATGAAGGATTCGCTTTCCCAAAAGTAAGGGAAAAGAAGTTCTTTGAAAAGGCTCATAACCTTTCAGAGTGTGGCTTTGCTCATGTGTAAAACAAGGGCAGCAGGGGCTGGCATCACGCCTGCTACAGCCAGGGGGCGCTCCAAGCAACTCACATTTATCAAAGTGGCCACCTTCCTGTCACAGGTGAGGAACCTGGGCTTGGGCGAACTGCTGGTGGGCACATGGCGAAATAATGAGGACAAAGTGAAGGTTCAAACCCAAAGACTTCGGAACTAGCATCTGTGTCACTGGCCACCAAGCTGCACTGCCCTGTACAAGCTTGTCAAACCTACCTTCTGGGATGCTTCTACAGACTGAGAAGGTAACAGGCAGGAAGGCCAGGGGTCTCCAAACGGAGGAAATAGGCTGCAAGTGTCAGACATTTTTTCTCTCTCTCTTAAGCAGCAGAAGTAAACAAACTAGTGTTACGCTTTTTCCCCTCCTGTATACACATTTTAAAAGAGGTTTCTCTTAAAATTCTGTGTTGCCATAATGACACCTGGTTCCATCTGAACTTAACTTTTCTCAAACCTTGAGCTAACCAATGCATTTTTCTTATGGAAATGTTTGCCTTAAGCTATGCTAACGGGCTATGTATTTACCCCAGACTCTGTCTTCAAGTCAGTTCCACCTAAAGGCTCAGAACCTGCTTGACAAACCAGTATGTTATCCTCATGCATTGTTCTCCTAATCTGTGTTAATGAAACTATATATTTGTATGGAAATCTGCCTTTCTTCAAGATTCATGTCAATCCTTTTATGGCCCGGGATGACTCACCTGGTGCCAAGATTATCTCAAAATGCATCTTGTGGGTGGGGGGGCCTGGTGCCATTCTCTGAGTTTTGAGACATTTCCTTTCTTTAATTAGCAGACTGCTAGTAGCTATATAACATCCAGCTAAAGACTAGCAGGTGAGGGGGCAGTGGTATTCTTTCTGCCCCCTTCTGATGTCTATGTCAGAAGCTTTCTCTATCTCTTTTGTACTTTAATAAAACTTTATCACACAAAAACTCTGAGAGATCAAGCCTCTTCCCTGGCCCCAGATTGAATTCTTCTCCTCTGGAGGCCAAGAATCCTGGCGTCTTTCGTGGTTCAGCAACAACCTTTCAAGACCAAGCCAGGCTCATCACGTGAAGCACTTAACACATTTTAAAGAGTGATGCAAAAGTAAGTTAACATTTTTATTAGAGTGAGTGATCCCAGGATGAAAGGAAACATCCAAGTCAGTTACAGGTGACGTTAGCCTCAAACTTTCACTCAAAGTTGCCTGATTTGAGATATCAAATAAATTGGGTGGGGGGAGGGGGGTAGAAAACTTTGCATGTTTCATAGTACCATAAAACACTGCTGCTGACATTTACGGCTCATCACAAGTAAAGTCTTGATAATATGAGACAGCTTAAACTTTGGCATCTGATTAAATCACCCTGAAAATTATAACTTATTTTTGTGAGTGAGGTCATATTGGCTGAGGCGATAAGATTTTTATTTAAACTCCCTTTATATTTTCAGTTTGGTACAAGTCACATCTAGTGTATTATCTCTCATTTCCTGAGCAATTTTTAAATTATTTTTTCTAATTCATTTGAAATGCTGCAGTGACCAAAAGTAATTGTTCCATCTTTAATTTAAGATTATTCTATTATAAAGAAATATAGCAAGCTCATTTATTACTATCCCTTTTAACATCAATATTTTTAAAGTTATTTCCTATTGCCTTTTGTCATTTACTTGTAAATGCAGCAGAGATGAACCACACCCACATAAAATACCGTAGGTAACATCCACAGAAATAGAAATGTATGTTACATAGTTAAATATACAAGGATATTATGAAAACCACAAAACAAAATCAATATTAGAAATTGTTCTGTAACAACGTAAAGCATGATATTTTTTTACTATCATTATTTTCAAACTTGTAAATAGTTTGATGTCCATGAAACATTTAGTCATGAATTTCAGAATCATTTTAGTTCTTTTCCTTTATGCCATATATTAGAGATATATTTTATTTTCTTCTCAGTAACTCCGCGGTGTTATTGAATTAACCATCATCATCACTACCACCACCATCATCGCTATTGTTGCTTAGTAGTGTCCAACTCTCCTGTGACCCCATGGACTGTAGCCCACCAGGCTCCTCTGTCCATGGGATTTCCCAGGCAAGGAGTGGATTGTCATGTCCTTCTCCAGGGGATCTTCTTGACCCTAGGACTGAACCTGTGTCTCTCACATTGGCAGGTGGATTCTTCACCACTGAGCCATCAGGGAAGCTCAACCATCACCATGGCTAAACAGAAATGTTTCAATGCTAGATTCCACTTTAGGTACTTCACATGTATCTCACCAATCCTCACAGCAACCCTGGGTGGCATACACTGGCATCAACCCTTTCTCACAGACGAGAGCATTGACTTGGGTGGAGGTCTGGTGCCTTGCTCTTCAGGGCCACACAGATAGTGCTAGAACCAGGATTTAATCTCAGATGACAGACTCCAGAGCCCAAATATACAGTTCCCAATCTATTTGACTATTGTGTGAAGCATATGAACAAAAGGAAAGCTGGAATAATGAGAACCAATGTGAAAAACTCACACTTAGAATCAAGAAAAAACGGGCAACAATTCCCCTCCCACAGCACACGAGTTGGCATTTATGCTGCTGCTGCTAAGTCACTTCAGTCGTGTCCAACTCTGTGCGACCCCATAGACGGCAGCCCACCAGGCTCCTCTGTCCCTGGGATTCTCCAGGCAAGAATACTGGAGTGGGTTGCCATTTCCTTCTCCAATGCATGCATGCATGCTAAGTCACTTCATTCATGTCTGACTCTGTGCAACCCCATAGACGGCAGCCCACCAGGCTCCTCTGTCCACAGGATTCTTTAGGTAAGAATATTGGAGTGGGTTGCCATTTCCTCCTCCATGACATTTATGAGCTGTACATCTTTCCAGCATGAGTACCTGAAAACGTGCACATAAACTTTGCCCTAGAGGTTTTCTGGTGGTGGCTCAGTGGCAAAGAATACACCTGCCAATGCAGGAGACACAGATTCAATCCTTGGGTCAGGAAGATCCCCTGGATAAGGTTATGGTAACCCACTCCAGTATTTTTGCCTGGAAAATCCATTGAGAGAGGAGCCTGAAGGGCTACAGTTCATGGGGTCACAAAACAGTCAGACATGACATAGCAACTAAACAAGAGATTTTCTACTAGATCATATTTCTACATCAGGCCAAATGGCACATGGGTAAAGAATGCTATGAGTCCTTGAACATAAATGTCATATACAACATGGGTGGAAGTGAAACGCAAGTCAGAGCTATTTTCAGTTGAGAGTGAAGACAGAGTCCACAGTCAGGAAACACTCGGATTTCAGGACACGTCCTATTTTCACAACCCACCTATTGCCCTCCTCCTTCTCACCAATTCAATGGACATGAGTTTGAGCAAGCTCCAGAATTTGGTAACGGACAGGGAAGCCTGGTGTACTGCATTCTGTGGGGTTGCAAAGAGTCGGACACGACTGAGTGACTGAATTTAACTGAAACTGGACCTTACATTCTGATGGGTCAAAGGAGAAACAGGCAATAAAATGAACATAAAAGCAAAATATACCATATGTTAGATCACAAAAGAAAGAAAACTAAATAAGGGAAAGGAGATATAAAATGTCAGGGGACAAGATGTTGAAGGGACAGAAATGGTAACTAGAAAAGAAGCACTAGAAAGGAGATTTTTGAGTAACAGCCTGGAGGATGTGAAAGAACTTGAAGGACAAACATGCAGGGCAATAGTACTCCAGGTAGGGTGAACAGTAAGTACAAAATTCTAAAGTCTGGAGCATACCTGATATATACAACAAGCAGGCCATAGGGTTGTAATACAGTTTACGCAGGAGAGATTGGTAAGATACAGTCAAGCAAATGTTAGGAGTGGGGGTGGAAGGCAGAATCAGAACCACTAGGGCCTTTTTAAATCACTGTAAGCACCCACTTGGCTCTAACACTGTGTTTCAATTAAGATAGAGAACTGATCAAAGGATAGAGTGCCTTGGCAATATAAGGGATTCATTTTATCATATTAACTGTTTATCTTTGAAGATCAGAGATGAGCACTCCAAGACTGTTAAAGTCATCATAATGTAAGCTCCATTTTTATTTCTGTCCTGCTTTATGAGTCTGTGACTTCCATCCTCAAGTTTACCTCATGGTCACAATATGGTTGCTGGAAGGAAGTCAGTGCCTGCATCCCCTTCAGGGGGGCTAGCTGAATAAGCCTCTTTAAAAGATATTCTCAAAAACTACCTCCCAACGTTCTTACATATCATTGGTTATCCTCATTTTATAATAGGGGCTAGAAAGTGTTGAATTTTAGTTGAATACATTGCTATTTCCCCAAATTAGGAGCTCATTAAGGGAGAGGGGAAAATGATTATTTTTTAAATTAATTTATTTATTTTAACTGGAGGCTAATGACTTTACAATATTGTGGTGGTTTTTGCCATACTTCAACATGAATCAGCCACATGTGTATGTGTCCCCCCATCCTGAACCCCCCTCCTACCTCCCTCCCCACCCCATCCCTCTGGGTTGTCCCAGAGCACTGGCTTTGAGTGCCCTGCTTAATGCATCAAACTCACACTGGTCATCTATGATTATTGAGTGGGCAATGAACTGCCATAGATGGTCACAATTTTTAAAGCTTTTAACCAGAAAATAAAGATGTTGGATAAGTCTAAAAGTGGAATTCTTAATTTGGTGGTCACTTTATCCACAAAATAAATTCATATAATAACAAACACTATTTAAAATAAATAAGTAAAAAGATTTTTGGAACCATTTCAATGAGTATTCCATCAGTGGGACAATTTAAAAAAAAAAAAAAAAACTTGGAAAGCTCTTTTATTTCGGTGTGGGAATACAACTGAAACCACAACTTTCCCAGATACTTATGAGCAAAAGGTCCTCTAAAGAGGTATGAGTATCCTCTATACTTATTATGGCAGAGAAAAATATTTCCAAGATGGCAAGGCACTCCACAAAGCACATGAACCAAGTTGATATCCTCTGAAGCACTGGGGTCCAAAAATCCTCAGGAGAGATCACTATACTTGAATATCATCTTGCCAACCTCAAATATTGCCCACATATATGTGTGGCAATGTTATACAGAGGTCAAGAAAAAAAACATAGTTACAGGATATAATCAAATATCCATACATTTAAAATGTAGAGGCAATATTAAAAGAAGAGAAGGGCTTCCCTGGTGGTTCAGTGAATAAGAATCTGGCTGTCAGTGCAGGAGGCATGGATTTGAATCCTGGTCTGGAAAGATCCCACATGCCGAGGAGCCACAAAACCCATGCACCGCAATTAAGCCTGTGGTCTAGAGCCCACAGGTGGCAACTACTGAAACCCGTGCTCCTGAAGCCCAGGCCGAGCAACAAGAGAAGCCACTGCAATGTGAAGCCTGTACACCACAACTAGAGAGAAGCACCGCTTGCTGCAACTAGGGAAAAGCCTATGCGGCAATGGCCAAAAATAATTAAAAGTAAATAAAAAACGTTTTTTAAAAAAGAAGAGAAAAACCTCCAGTAGATCTGCTGGCATGTTGAGTGAGACGGGAGAGAGCTATATTTGCAATTTTAAGTTCTTCTAAAATAAGAAAACTCAGAGTTTCTAGACTCTTTATATTTGAAATCCTCTGTCAAGGTCATAAAATCCACTGAAGTCCTTTGTGTTCCCATCACCAGGGGTGATTTACTTCATAAAACTATTCCAGGTCCTATAAGGTTGTTTCCACCAACAAGACCATACAGCCTTGCAGAGCAGGGGCAGTTCCGTCTCTGTCTTCAGGAAACAATAACCTGGAGTTGTTCTCTGTGGGCGCTAAATGAACATTAATTAATGATGAATGGGGGATACTTTGCCATCTGTTCAGCTCTGGTTCAAAATATACTGTTGTTACTTAATTGGATTATTTTTAGTCTTGTAGTTTTCAGCTGGGGTGAACACTAATGGCTGGATCTGTGAAATGCCCTGGCAAATCATAACTCCCATTTTGAAGTCCTTGTCTGGAGGGGTGGCTAATTATTGAATGATAAGTACATCCAAACGGCAATAAAGGAAGGTCTTTTCTAACATTCAGTCTTCTTAAAGTGATAAAGCATTCCCTCTTCAGGAGAATTCAAGTCATGTGTAAGAAATAACAGCCTAGAGGACTGAGAACTAACACAAGAAAGACAAGGAAAAACTAATTTAAGGAAAAGAAAACAAATGAGATTAACATATATGGTAAGTAGCACCATAGTGTCTCTTTTTTTGTCATTAACCTCCCCACGTCCAGCACTTCCTAGCACATTTGTCATGCTATGCTACCCTCTGTATGTGCTATTGTATGCAGAGGGACTAGCAAATAAAATTTCAAATCAGATATAAGACATATAATCATAAAATGATAGTCATTTCTTCGTGAAGAAGAAATTGAGTCGTTTTCGAAATTACTTAAGGCAAGAGGCTTCTGAGAAGTTACATTATATTTTTTCAAACTTTCAAATTAGAATTAAGAGTAAGAAATAAAGATATGTACTTAGGTGCCCAAGGGGAGCTGTGCTTCTCTTAGTGTATGCTTTTTGAGTTGTGAATTGCATGCCAGAATAATTTATTGACAGCCCCAAATGCTTCATTTGCCCCAGTGAAGGACTTTATTAAAGGTGTGTTTTTCCCTCGTCTGCTTTCAGCTGCTGCAGTGCAGCATAACCATCTTGGACATTTAAGACATCAGATTTAAAAAGCAATCAGAATCATGCTCCCACAAGCCATGCTCAGATTAGATCGTGTGTTACAGATGCCAATTTCTAGCGTTAAAACCCTTGTAGTTGTTGCTGTTGTTTAGTTGCTAAGTCTGACTCTTTGTGACCACATGCACCATAGCACATCAGGCTGGTTTGTCCTCCACTATCTCCTGGAGTTGTTAAAATCCTAGTTCTACACACATCGGATATGTGACCTTAACCTCTGTAAGGCTCAGCTCTCCCTCAAAAGAAAAATGAACCTTTTAATAAAATCTACACCACAGGTTGGTGTAAGTATCACATTAAATAATGCATATGTAAGATAGTTTGCACAATACTCAGCATTTTCGAAAATATGTGTAGTATAGAAATTGCTGGCTTCCTCATTTTTCCTGTGGGAACCCCAACTGCTGTCATTCACCCAGAACCTTCTGAAGGGTCATTTGTCCATGGATCCCGTGACTTGGATCCAGGCCAAGGTGGCTTTGACAAGGGCAGGGAGCTTGGTACGAAGACAGGTAATCTACAGGCTGATGAGAGACCCATGATTTGGCCTAATGCAGAAGACTTGCTCTAAAGTTATGACTGTAATTAATTAAACCAAGAGGGAAAAAAAAAAAAAACCAGAAAAACATCTTGGGCATGGAGAATGAGACATAGCAGAAGAATAAGAATCCAATGGTGGCTGGGGTAGAAGACAAAGGGATGATACACGGGAAAGGCGGTAAATAGAAGACGTGAGGCAAGAGAATGCACCAGTAAGCAGAAGCATAAGGCAAGGAGACAGTCAGACCACAGTGGCGGAACTGCCAGGAGAGGATCCGACAGTGAGAACGTGAGTCAGCGTAGAGAGGACAGAGCAGGATAAAATAGATGCTTGTTGCCAAGGAGATTACAGAACACCCTAGTGCCCGCGTCCTTGCCTCCAGCCAGGCCCATCCTGCCTGGGCACAGGCCAGGGCAGAGACGGTATTTCTGGCAGCACATTGCCCAGATTGCTCAAAAATTCAGGGCACCAAGTCTGTGAGCTTCCACTTCGCCTTAGTCCTCGGGCTCCGGGGTTTCCATACGAGCTTCACTGCTGAAGGGCAGACACAATGTAAATGGGTAGCTACCTCCCTTATCACCCACCTGGACTTTAGCAGAATCAGCAGGGAAAGCTACTCTTTTTTAGACCCCAGAAACTACCTGGAAAATGCCAGCTCACATCAGTCCCGTGTGTATAATGTCTTGGTCCTTGACTTTCTCTGGTTCCCTGACTCCCTCATCCAGACCTTCACCGCCTTACTTCTTCCTCATTTACATGGATGCTAAATACTCTAGCGAGCACCTCATTCTCACATTTCCAGTTATTCTGTTTTCCTAATACTATTCCTACCCTAATTAATAATAATTTATCATTCTCATTAGAAGCACAGTGTTTTAACCCCTGGACTGCCAGGGTGATTTTACAATACCTGTGAATTAGCTGAAACATACATGTGAAAATTAGATGGAAACAGTTACAAACTTTAGTACCAAATAAAAGATGGCTTTAATATGTGAAGATGTCACTGTGTTACAGGATTTGGAGATCATGTTAGAAAGGTGTACATTATCATTCAATCTGGAGGTAAATGTAATTCAAATAAAAACAATACATTTAATAAAAATAATTTAAAGAGTTAATGGGTTGTGTTTTGTTTTTGTTTTTTCTCTACTGTTTACCTTTACTGTTTACCTCAGACACTGGTCTGAGGATGCTACATGCATTCAGTTGTTTATTCCCCACAACAATTCAATCATTTGGTATTGTCATAATCTCCATCTTATAGATGAAGAAACTACAGGACAATTGCAAGTAATTAATTCAAAATCATTTCCCCTAAAGTTGAGAAGTATGGCTGTTCATGTTTTACTTGCTTCTCACAATATCATTACAATAAGTCCAAATACCTTGCTTAACATGTTTGTGTATTGGTTTCTTGAAACATTAAAAAAAGAAAAGCTCAACCAGAAGTCATAAACATATTTTCTGTGTGTGCTGGTTGCTTAGCTGTGTCTGATTCTTTACGACCCCACGAACTGTAGCCTGCAAGACTTTTCTGTCCATGGGATTTTCCAGGCAAGAATACTGGAGTGGCTTGCCATTCCCTTCTCGAGGGGATCTTCCTCACACAGGGATAGAATCCTGGTTTCCTGCATCACAGGCAGAGTCTTCGCTGTTTGAGCTACAGGTAAAATCATTTTCTATTTTCTATGTATGTATCCTTAATTTTTTTTTCCTTTGAAATTCAGAGTCAATACAAAGAGATTACTTATTGATGCAGCATCATAAAGAATCACATTTGTGTCCAATACAAGTGGCCTTGATGTAGTTAAGAAACAGGGGCCCCGGGTGGCATTACAAACAGAAACAAGGGCAGAGTGATAGGAGGTGAAGTCAGAATGGCAGCTGGAGGCAGGATTATACAAAACCTTGCAGGATGTGGTAGGGATCTTGGTAAGGCCAATAAGATGGCAAAAGTCTGCAGACTTTGCACGGGGGTAGGTAGGGCATATGGAGTAGGAAATGGCAACCCATTCCAGTACCTTTGCCTGGAAAATTCCATCAGCAGAGGAGCCTGGTGGGCTACAGCCATGGGGCTGCAAAGAGTCAGACATGACTGAGCAACTGAGCACCAGATAGGGCATAATCAGATTTGTGTTTTGGCTTTTTTTTTTTTTTCAGATTTGTGTTTCAAAAGTATAACTCTGGTTGCTATTTGGAGGGAAAAAACCAGTTAAGAACTAAGCATTAAAGACAGAATATCAACTAGCAATCTGTTACAATTATCCAAGCAATAAAAAATGGGTGGCGTCTCTAAAACTGCCCTGCAAATAGGTTCATCTGTAGTCATTTTTCTAGATTTCACATATCTGCACTAATGTACGATGTTTGTTTTCTCTTTCTGACTTACTTCACTCTGTACAGCATTCTCTAAATCCATCCATGTCTCAACAAATGATCCAGTTTTGTCCCTTTAATGATTGAATAATATTCCATTGCATATATGTACCATATCTTCTGTACCCATTTCTCTGTAGTAGAGAACAGACGAGTGGACATGGTGGAGGGTTGTAGGGCAAACTGGGATTGACATATTTACCCTGCCGTGCATAGAACAGCTAGTGGAAGCCTGCTGCATAGCACGGAGCTCACCTCGGTGCTCTGGGATGACCTAGATGGGTAGGATGGAGGGCTGGAGGGCTGGAGGGAGGTCCAAGAGGGAGGAGACATCTGTATACATACAGCCGACTGACTTCATTCTAACACAACATTGTAAAGCACCTATACTTCAATAAAAAGGAATGAATGAATGAATAAACACTGGTGGCTTTGAGGAGAGAAGAAGGGGTGAGCAAGTAAAGAAGTGATGAGATTCTGGCTGTGTTGAGGAGGAGGTAACTGTCAGGATTTGCTGACGGTATGGATGTAATGTGTGCCTGAGTTTTCTTTTGCTGCACAGGAAATTACCACACAATTAGCAGTGCGAAGCAACAACTGCTTGTCACCTCACAGCTTCTGTGCATCAGGAGTCCAGACATGGCTCATCCAAGTTCCGACTCCAGGGTCTCACGAAGCAGAAATCAAGTGTTACTTAGGCTGCATCCCCACCTGAAAGCTCAAGAAAGGAAGGATCCACTTTACAGCCTCCTGAGGATGTGGGCAGAATTACTTTCCTTGCAGCTGTAGAACTCATGGCATCTTGCTTTTCGAGAGCCAGCAAGAGAAATAAAGAGAGTCCCTGCTATTGGAACTCTCTGTCTTCATGAATGTCTAGGTCCTCTGATAGTAGTCTCACCTGACCATATCAGGGCCACTCAGGATACTCACTCCTCTGATTAACTCAAAGTCGACTTCTCATAGATCTTGTCTCTACTTTTACTAGGTAATATAACATAATCGCAAGAACCATATCCCATGCACGTCATGGGTCTCAGAGACCACAGCATGTTATTTCCCACTCACACTCAAGGGTAAAGGTTTTCACAAGGGTGTGGCTGGAGAAGACTCTTGAGAGTCCCTTGGATTGTAAGGAGATCAAACCAGTCAATCCTAAGGGAAATCAACCCTGAATATTCATTAGAAGGACTGATGCTGAAACTCCAATACTGTGGCAACCTGAGGTAAATGTCTAACTCGTTGGAAAAAACCTTGATGATGGGAAAAATTGAGGGCAGGAGGAGAAGGGGGCAACAGAAGATGAGATGGTTAGATAGCATCACTGACTCAATGGACATGAGACTGAGCAAACCCTAGGAGATAGCGAAGGACAAAGAAGGCTGGCGTGCTACAGTCCATGAGGTCGCAAAGAGTCAGACGTGACAGAGCAACCGAACAACAACAATGAATACAGAAGGACAAAAATCAGGCCCACTCTTTTTCTCTTACACTTCCTGGGGGACATGTGACCACCAGGAAGTATAAGAGAAAAAGAAGGGGCCTGACTGTCTGCAGGTCTTTCACCAAGCAACTACAAGAATTGAGCTTCCATTTACTTTCATAGAGAAGATGGGAGAAAAGGTTTGACATGGGAGTGGAAAACCAAGAGACTGGTTTCAGGCATGTTGTATTTAAGGTGTTTATTTGACATCCCAGTGGAGATGTCAAAGCAGATATGTGCAACTGCAGGTGAAGTGGAAGACTGGATGGCTGTCCAGGCAGAAACTGACGTGTGGTACCTGCCTGGGTGAATTATCCATACTGCAGATTTCTGGCCTTCCATCCTGATAGATCTAAAATAGGATTGAGTCAATGTTCCACAGCTGACCAGCCTGATTTTGCTCACTCGTAAAACACTAACAAGAACACATCAATTCACTGCAACATAGGAGACTGGATATTCACATAGCTATGTGAGCATTTTCCCTATACAGGTTTGGGGTGGACACTGATAATCTAATGATTCCCTTTTTTCTATGATAGACCATAACTGACCACTTCCCCTACCAATGGACATATTCTTCCTTAACTCGGAAATGTTCCCCCTTTCTTTTCTTCTTCCCAACCACTCATGAAATATGACCCACTTTCATAAGAAGTAGTGGTTCATTATAATGATAATTTCTAAAAGGGTGGAGAGGCTTTAAAATAGAAGAATGAAAAGTATAGGAAACTTGGAAAAGCCTCACCATTACCACATGTCATTCTGAAATATGTCTTGAGTGGGACAACTCCCTCTTGAGAATTCCTGCTTTGTTTTTTAATAGGATGCTGTTCTTCAGTGTTATATATTAATTTCATAACCCTCTAAGAACAATTTATCACTTTATTTTAAATTTTCTTGAGGTTCACCTAACTGTACTATCCATACCTAGTAAGGTATATATAATTTTCAATTTTACAAAAGAAAATTGAAGTTCAAAGAAGTTAAACAGCATCCCTAAATCTCACATCTAGATAGGATCATGCAAATTCATGCTCAAATCTGGAAAAACCCCAAAGGCACACATTCTTTCTTAAATATTTAACTACAATTTGAAAACTGTGCTCTAGTGAAGGCTAGGGTATAGGGGAATTATGGGGGGAGGGAAAATAAGTTTAAAAATTTAAGTAGTTCTTCCCTCCTGAGTGGACTAATTAGAAACTATTTGAATAATCCTAGCAAACAATTTCTTTTATTCTTCCAATATAGTTTCAATAAGTGGAATAAACAGATTAATACATCTCCAAATCCCTATTTTCTCCTGAAATCACTATTGATCCTTCAATAGCTGAGTTCAAATGACTCTTCAGTAAACCCCAGACAAAATCAATAGCCCTCTCATAATGTTCAAGACATGCATCTATTTTAGTACTTACCATATTTATTACAATTATATCCTTTTCTGGCTGTCTCCCACACTAGTCTAGGAGTATCTTAGAAGGTGTGTGTGTTGCTAGAAGCTTTATACCTAGGACAC
This sequence comes from Cervus canadensis, assembly GCF_019320065.1. Classification (NCBI taxonomy): domain Eukaryota; kingdom Metazoa; phylum Chordata; class Mammalia; order Artiodactyla; family Cervidae; genus Cervus; species Cervus canadensis. Next base: position 55,730,210 of record NC_057401.1, read on the forward strand.
TTTATACCTTCAACACCTAGGAAGGTTCATTTGAGCCTAAAGGAACTGTTAAATGAGTGATTGAAAGAAGGAACCAATGAAAAAGCAAATGAACAATGCTTTATGACCTATCACTGTCACTGTCACTCTTATTGCAATAATATAAGGCCAAGGACAACATTTTCCAAGATGGAACGTTCTCCTGCCTGGTTAAACCAAGCAATAACAACTTGAAATGTAGATTCCAATTTACATCCTGAAATATGTATGTCACTCAGTCATGTCCGACTCTTTGTGACTCCGTGGACTGTAGCCTGCCAGGCTCCTCTGTCCGTGGGGATTCTCCTAGCAAGAATAATGGAGTGGGTTGCCATGTCCTCCTCCAGGGGATCTTTCCAACCCAGGGATCCAACCCAGGTCTCGGCTTTAAATAAATGAAATGGTTCTTATTTATGGAGTATAAGTTCACTTTGTGCCAAACACTCTACTTAATCTATTGTCACATATTAATTTTAATCCTAACAAAGAAGTAGTAGGTATGAAGCGTGAAGAAATAGGTATTACCATCTCCATTTCCAAATGTACTAACTGATACTCAGACCATCTTGCAAAAATCACAGATTTAGCACATTATACAGCCAGGATTTAATTCCAGCCTGTCTGATTCTAAAGTTCATGCCCTTCACCACTAGTTGGTAATAAATACCCTTTCAAATGTTGCTAAATAAATCAAGGTCTGTGACAATTCAGTGTGGGAGATAAGATAAAACAGAACCAAAAACGTATTGTTTTGCTTTAATTTCTAGAACTATTTGTTCAGTGTTTCGGAATGTGTATACCTTTAATAACTCTTTTACCAGGGGACATTTAGAGGGACTCTCTGGATAAGCTCTTTTATCACTGTAGTATCTCAGTTTGGCACTGGTTCCAGTTTGTCTGATGAAGCTGTTTCATCTGAGATTTCTTTGCATCTAATGTGCATGTATGTTTTACACTGTGTCCAACCATTCTGGTGGTAGCATATGGTTAGTTTTGTTAATTGGGCTTTTTGTTATGCTGTGTCTGCAAAGCTTCTTTTAATTTATATTCAAATGTTTGTCATCCTCTGGCAGCCTGTTTTGTGATGTCTGTGTTTGTTTTCTGACCCATGACTATAGCATGTTTTTCAAGCTGTGTTATGACACATCATTTGAAGATGCCCACCATGTGTCGGCTTCTTACTACAATATAATTCCTGCTCTGCCTCCTTAAGAATTCAGTATAATTGGCCTTGGGAGAGGGTAGGGAAAGAAGAGAGTCATTGTTTCAGCCACTCTAGGCATCTATATTATGAGGAATGATACAGATGAGATGAAAGTTGGCTTGTTTATCAAAGATAGAACTCTAGATGACTCACGTAGCATCAAACATCTATAAAAACCTACCTTTTGCAGGCTTCTGTGCCTGGGTCAAGCTCAAGAGATGTAGTAAAAGAAAGTAAAGAAGTGAGGCCACCAAGAATGGTACTAATTTCAGACTTTTGAATCTAACTGTCTTGGTTCAAATTTCAGTTCCACTAATCACCAACTGTATGACCTTAGACAAGATACCTCTGTGTGCCTTAGTTTTTCTTGTCTATATAATGTGAGTGACAATAACCTCTATTTCACAGGACTGGTGAAAAAATCAATGAGCTAGCACCTGAGACAGAATAACATTCAACAAATATTACCCATTATTGCTATTACTTTCTTATACAATTTCTAATAAATATAAGAATCTGGCTAGTATAAGGGCTGATACAAAGCAGAAATAAAAAGCCCAAAGGAGTCAAATCAGTATTTTCCAAACTGCATTCTGGAGCCAATTAATAAATTTAAAGAAAAAGAGTTCTGCGTTTATATAAGTATGGGAAATTCTGACCTAAACAAATGACCATATATATCATGAGTCTGCAATAGACTGATGTATATTGGGATTCTCCAAGAAGAAAGAGAAAATGAAGCCCTCAAGTTTTTTTAATACAAGAATTTCATATAGATGTGCATCTTAAACAGCCAGTTTCCATATAAGATCTTTTGGGGGGTTCTGATTTGGGTAAAAGTCATTAACAGTTACAACTAGCAATTAGAGGCAGTTAGAGTCGTGCGAAGAGTTGACTCATTGGAAAAGACCCTGCTGCTGGGAGGGATTGGGGGCAGGAGGAGACGGGGACAACAGAGGATGAGATGGCTGGATGGCATCACTGACTCGATGGACGTGAGTTTGAGTAAACTCCAGGAGTTCGTGATGAACAGGGAGGCCTGGCGTGCTGTGGTTCATGGGGTCGCAAAGAGTCGGACACGACTGAGCAACTGAACTGAGCTGAACAGAGAGTTATCAATATTAACCATGCCACAATTGAATTCTTGAATGTTTATATGAAATTGCGATTACGCAGCTATGTGATGGTACATACACACACATGCACTCACAGACAGAATTTATCCACAAAGCCATCTTTGGTGTCCAGGAGACCAAATCCTGTGACATTTTTGATATCTTGTTCTTTCTGGAATGACACATCTCAGAGGAGAAGCCCAAGAGCCTCCAAATCTCCAAAATAAAAGAGAGGAAATTGTAGCTGGGAGTCTGCAGACTGCTGGCACTTCCACACTGCTCGTGTGAAATCATGACGGTAGAGCATGTGGTCTCCAATTTTGCTCCTGCCAGAGGATATAAAAGCATATTGATTTGCTTGTTTGCTCTATAATTTATCAAATGTTTCTCTAATTATGGGGGAGTTAAAGAAGAAAGAGTTTAGAGAGGGAACCTAAAGGAACATAATGACTAGTCAGAAAGCAGTATCGTTGCCAGCCACTAATATGGAGAAGAAACATTTTTCTCTTGGTTAAGGAACTCTTGCACGCATGCATTAAGAGTAATAGCTCAGCTGCTCAGTCGTGTCCAATTCTTTGTGACCCCTGCCAGGCTCCTCAGTCCATGAGATTTTCCAGGCAGGAATACTGGAATGGGTTACCATTTCCTACTCCAGGGGATCTTCCCAGGCTAGGGATCAAACTGACATCTCCTGCATATCCTGTATTGGCAGGTGGATTCTTTACCACTGAGCCACCTAAGAAGGTCTTCAATTTGTTTTGTGTTTTAAGTTTGTATGGAATTATTTGACCCGTTTCAATGTGAATATGTATCTTAAATATTCTCTCTACACTGTGCTAGATGCTAAGGGGAAAATGACGAGTATGACACAAGTCTCATACCTGCTCTCACAGATAATCTCACGATTTTTTGGTAAGTATAATTGCTTTACAATGTCATATAAGTTTCCGCTGTACAAGGAACTGAATCAGCTCTAAGTGTACCTATATCCCCTCTCTCTTGACCCTCCCTCCCACACCCTCTCCATCCCCCGCCGTCAGGTCGTCACAGAGCCCCGAGCTGGGCTCCCTATGTGATGCAGCAGGTGCCTACTAGCTATCTGCCTTACACAGGGCAGTGCGTATACGTCAAACCTCATCTCCCATCTCATCTCACCTTCCCCTTCCCCTTCCCCATCATGGCTGGACCTAGATTCTGTCATACAGAGTGAAGTAAGTCAGAAAGAGAAAACCAAATATCATACATTAAAGCAGGGATGGGAAATCTAGAAAAATGGTACAGATGAGCCTAGTTCCAAACCAGGGAATCAGTTCAGTTCAGCTCAGTCGCTCAGTCGTGTCCGACTCTTTGCGACCCCACGGACTGTAGCATGCAAGGCCTCCCTGTCCATCACCAACTCCCAGAGTTTACTCAAACTCGTCTCCATGGAGTCGGTGATAGACTCAAAGTCAGGAATAGAGACACAGACGTAGAGAACAGACGTGTGGACAGGGTTTCAACTGGTAGCACTGAATAAGGGAGTTTAGGAGCTGGGGAAACACGTGGATGAGTCAGTTAACTGAAGCTGGCTGGGGAAGAGGCAGAGGAATCCTTCAGAGGAAGTGAAAGCTGAGCTGAAAAGTCAATAGGAGTTAGCAGGGTGATGAGGTGTGGGAGGGAGAGATGAGTTTTACAGAAGAGAAAAGCCTGAGGGCAAGAGAAAGGAGAACAGGGCTGAGAACCAGAAAGAAGCTTAATTTGACTGCAGTGCAGAGTGTAAAGGAGTAGAATGATGAGCGGTGAGACGTAGGGTGAGTCAGGGGAAGACGTGAATGGTTTCTTGTCAGGCTAAAAAGCTTTTTTTCCGCCTGAAGGTTATAGGGACCTATGGAAGTGTTTTAAACAGAGCAGGGGCATGAGCCCTGCCTCTTAGAACAAATCAAGCTGCTACCAGGGAATCAGTTTGGTTGGGAACCGTATTTGTAGCCAGAAGACTATTTAGGAGGCTGTGCCTATTAAAAAATAAAAGACAAGAAATGATGGTGAATGGAGAGATATGAGAAATTCAGGAGGTAGATTGTGTGATTGGTTTAATGTGGGAGATAAAAAGGCGAAGGATTAAAGGATGACTCACAATTTCTCATATGTGGATGCCACTCATTGATTTTGGACCTTTTATTATACAGGGGAAAAGATAAGAAAGCAGCTTTTTTATAATCAAGAAGTTTCCTTTTCTTTCTTTTTTTCTTAACTGTAGATCCAGTGTATTTTCTGTAAAAAGAAATTTTCTTATAATTTACCTAGAAGTGGTTATAAAACTAATATGAGGAGCCCCCTGTGACTATTTTTAAGATTACTTTGCTGACACCTACTGGATAGGATCTTTTACACAAATAGATAAAACAAGAAAAGCACCCTATTCTAACTGGGGTGCATGAAATATTTTTTTAAATAATGAAATGGGTAGAATTAACTTGATTAATTTTATTTCCTTGTGTGGTACAGATTAATTTTCTTTTTGTTGTTGCTGTTTTCCTGTCTTGCTTTGTTTCTTTCCTTCCTTCCTTTTTTTTTTTTTTTTTTTTTTTTGGTGGGCAAGGAATATATAATGATAAAGTACATCAAATTTTTCATCTTGGAAAGAAAATATATCACTTTTCTTTAATACAACAATGAATTGAGAAAATCTATCTATACTTAACATGCTGTATCTAAACTGTCATATTCTTGCTGGTAGATCTTGTCGCTTAACAAAATAACTGAGATGAAAAAAATATATTATGTAAATTAATCACCTGGGATCCAGTGAAAAGTTAATGTGCTCTCTTTGGTCATTAAATAAAGACCTTTTAAACCAAAATAAGCTTTTTTTTTTAACCTCAGAAATTCAATAATAAAGATGAAGTTTATTTAATGATTGTTGTTGATCAGTCACCCAGTAGTGTCTAAGTCTGCAACCCCGTGGACTGCAGCCGGCCAGGCCTCCCTGTCCCTCACCATCTCCCAAAGTTTGCCCCAGTTCACGTCCATTGCCTCAGTGATACCATCCAGCCATCTCATCCTCTGACCCTCAATCTTTCCCAGCTTCAGGGACTTTTCCAATAAGACCGCTTTCGCATCAGATGACCAAAATACTGGAGTTTCAGTTACAGCATCAGTCCTTCCAATGAATATTTGGAGTTGATTTCCCTTAAGATTGACTAGTTTGATCTCCTTGCTGTCCAAGGGACTCCAAGTCTTCTCCAGCACCACAGTTCAAAGGCATCAATTCTTCATGCTCTGCCTTCTTTACGGTTCAACTCTCACAACCATATTTAATGATTAACTAGAGGTAATAAAACTGTAATTCTTAAGGCTACAATTTTTAAACCCTTCATAAATTTATAGCTATAATGAAACTTAAAATTTTAGTTTAAACATTTTATTTTCTTAATTGTACAATGAGTGACAGGGAAGATCCAAGAACTAGAATAACAAGAAATGTCAGAATTGTGCCTAGAAACCAGAACCTGAATTCTAGACCAGTGTTTCACACAATTTCTTCTGTATCATTGGCCCTTAAATATTGCCTTATTATTCATTCCTTGATATCAACTATTTGCATTATAGAAGGGATTAAGATCCTGCCTCACTTCAACTAACTGGTTTATCAGATGCTCACAATAGAATATATGATCTAGTGACAAATTTAGGGAAAAAAAGCTTTACTTATCTATTGATGCATAATCAATAACCACAAACACAGCAGCATAAAACAGCACTCATTTATTATGCTTCAGTTCAGTTCAGTTCAGTTCAGTTGCTCAGTCGTGTCCAACTCTTTGTGACCCTGTGGACTGCAGCACTCTAGGCTTCCCTGTCCTTCGCCAACTCCTGGAGCTTGCTCAGAGTCATCTCCATCGAGTCAGTGATGCCATCCAACCATCTCATCCTCTGTTGTCCCCTTCTCCTCCCACCTTCAATCTTTCCCAGCCTCAGGGTCTTTTCAAACAAGTCAGTTCTTCGCATCAGGTGACCAAAGTATTGAAGTTTCAGCTTCAGCATCCATCCTTCCAATGAATATTCAGGACTGATTTCCTTTAAGATTTACTGGTAGGATCTCCTTGCAGTCTAAGGGACTCTCAAGAGTCTTCTCCAACACCACAGTTCAAAAGCATCAATTCTTTGGCACTCAGCTTCTTTATAGTCCAACTCTCACATCATTTCTGTAAATAGAATCTATAGCCTCTGTGGATCAGGAGTGCAAGCCTGGCATAGCTGTGTCCTCTGCCTCGGGATCTGACAAGACTTAATCAAGATCTTGGTTGAGGGACGTCCCTGGTGGTCCACTGGATAAGAATTCAATTTAGAATAAAATAACAACCAAGTGTTGCTGGTCCTGTCCACAAATGAAATAGCTCCAGAGAAAGGTCCAAGAAAGAAGCAATCTCTGACCAGTCAGCACCAATAACTACAGAAGATTCTGTCTGTGAATGCACTACAGGGAGAGAAGGTAGATGTGACAGAGAAAAGTTTACTTCAAAACATCCAAAAAATAGGCAAAAAGAATGAAATAAATCCATTTGCATGAGCCCTTCATAACACACAGCTATTTTAAGTTTTAAAATTAATTCTTCCATAGAGTGTACAACCAAAATATTTACTGCTGACAGTATACCACTTTTTTCAACACCTCTCTCAACTGTTTGATTATATTTTTAAAATAGCATTGTTTGAGAGGCTTCTACTGTGAGCCGAAAAGTTACCAGTTTTTCAGTTTGTCTTTCATTATTTCTTGCAACTCATGGACTTGTATTTGAGTAGCACCCTAGACAGTACTAGAACAGATGTAGGGAATGTTTTATTGACATGAATGTGCGTGTGTTTGTGTGTGCATATGTAGCCGCTCAGTCATTTCTGACCCTTTTTGACTCCATGGACTATAGGCCACCAGGCTTCTCTGTCCATGTGATTCTAGGCAAGAATACTGAAGTGGGTTACCATTCCCTTCTCCAGGGGATCTTTCCCACTCAGGGACTGAACCCGTGTCTCTCGTCTCTTGCATCTCCTGCATTGGCAGGTGGATTCTTTACCACTGCACCACCCGGGAAGCCCACTGACCTGAATAAACAATACCCGGTTGTCCCCATATTGAGCAAGTTTGCCTTTGGCAAAGTGTGAGGGTGATTGTGTGACTTCAAAGATGTTACAACTGATTAAGCACTGACTCAGCAAGTTAACATAGTAGCAAACTAATAATGGATATTCAGTAATTCTTATTTAATCTTTAAAGGTAAAGTGATGCTGGGAGGGATTGGGGGCAGGAGGAGAAGGGGGCGACAGAGGATGAGATGGCTGGATGGCATCACCAACTCGATGGACATGAGTTTGAGTAAGCTCCAGGAGTTGGTGGTGGACAGGGAGGCCTGGCGTGCTTTGATTCATGGGGTCACAAAGAGTCAGACACAACTGAGGGACTGAACTGAACTGAAATCAGTTCAGTCCCTTAGTCGTGTCCTACACTTTGCAGCCCCACGGACTGCAGCATGCCAAGCTTCCCCAACCCCAGAGCTTGCTCAAACTCATGTCCACTGAGTCAGTGATGCCATCCAACTATCTCATCCTCTGTTATCCCCTCCTCCTCCTGCCTTCAATCTTTCCCAGCATCAGGGTCTTTTTCAGTGAGTCAGTTCTTCGCATCAGTTGGCCAAAGTATTGAAGTTTCAGCTTCAGCATCAGTCCTTCCAGTGAATATTCAGGACTGATTTCCTTTAGGATGGACTGGTTGGATCTCTTTGCAGTCTAAGGGACTCTCAAGAGTCTTCTCCAACACCACAGTTCAAAAGCATCAATTCTTTGGTGCTCAGCTTTCTTTATAGTCCAACTCTCACATCCATACATGACTACTGGAAAAACCATAGCTTTGACTAGATGGACCTTTGTCACCCTTACTTTATAGATAAGGTTAGATAGCATCACTGACTCAATGGACGTGAATTTGAGCAAACTCCAGGTAATAATGAAGGACAGGGAAGCTTGGCGTGCTGCAGTCCATGGGGTCGCAAAGCATCAGACATGACTGAGCGACTGAACTACAACAACAACAGCTAAGAAAACCAAATGCTTAGAACTTAGGCAACTAGTCCAAGGTCAAGCAGATAATCTGAAATATTGTGCTGACTTCATATCTAGCAGTATTTCCATCACAGAATAGCTAACTAATGTTTTTATTTTAAATCAATTTAGTTCCTATGTCTTAAAATATCTAAAAGGAGTATCTTTGCTCCCAACTGATACTAGTTGCAGTAGTTGGCCAAAAGGCTTATCTCTATGCTTATTTTAAGTTGACTTGAAGAACTAGAGTGTATACTTCACAAGTCTTGTTAAATATCCCTTAGATAAAGAAATGAAATATATGAAAAGCAGCGTGTCCTTAATTATCCAAACACTGCCATGACAGTGGTCTGTAGAGAGGGGAAATCTCAGGTTGCGCGCTGGACCACTGAAATCCACAGATTCCATGGGGTCTCTGAGAGCCAGTCCAGGAGACTCCCAGGAGGAGCCGTGGATGGAGATTTCACGACAGGAAGCACATTAGAGCAGACAGTGGAGCAATCAGTCTCCTATGTGCCCTGCACCTATATGTGGCAGTTCAGATCTTCAAAACTGTCTGTTAAACAATCAGCTGAGCAAAGATGAGTTATTCAATCTTTTGGAAATTATTTATTTTTTAAAATATATTTAAAAAATAATTCTACTTCACACCAAAACCAAGTTTTTACTGCATTACATAGAACTGCAAAAACATCAAAAATATTGTACTTTTATGTTGGGGAAGGGCTTTCGTAGTGTATCACCTAAGTGTAACACACACACACACACAACTGCAGAGGTCCTCGGTAGTTCTGTCTCACCAGCATCTGTTGCCTCCTTTTGTAGCAAGAGAATACATGTGATGCTTTCAGGAACTATCCCTTTTGGTGGCTTAGTCCTTGTGACTCATCATCTCTACTTTTCTGGTCCAGGTCAAAACCAACCCCTGGCCCATCAGAGCCACAGTCTTCAGGACACTTCACATTCTTGGAGATGTGACCTAAGTCAGGCCAGGCAAAGTCTTTGAAGGGCTCTACTGGAATTCTCTGGAAAAAAAGACTCTTTCTGCTGGGTCTTGGGAACTCAGGCCCCTGTAAGTCTGAATCTGCTGAAGGAGTGAAGAAGTACAGGGAGAAGAGATAAGTTGAAGAAGGGAAGGAGGACAGCAGAAAAGAAAGGAAACGCAAGGTGAAGAATAGAAAGGAAAAGAAGACAAAGATGAACAATCTTCCCTCTGCAACATATTTTTGAAATAAATTGTTTTAGCCTTAGGATGGTATTTGAGCCCCCAAATTACTCTGAATTGTGGAATGGAAGGGAGTTACCAATTTTCAACAGCTGAATTTCTTTAAATGACTATATTCAATCTTGCTGTGTTGGAAAGTCCTTCAAAATTAAGACAGACAAATGGTCCACTGATGGAAATGAAAAATACTTGCATTAACAAAAGAAGCTGTGAACATGTGTGTTTTCTGTTTCATTGTATCCTATACAGGAATCTAACTAAGAACCTTTTTCATCTCCCTTTATCAGCCTCTATTGAAATTCATGGGGTTTGAAGGAACCTCAAGGATAATGAGAAGGATGTGATTTACTATTATTCAGAAAATTTTAATGATCAGAGAAACCGGGAGCTTATGGGAGCATAAAATACTTAACGTCACATTCTGTATTTACCGAAATTGATGCACAATTATGTCAACGAATTTCTCCTTAATACACGGTTGGAATAATTTATTTATGAATATTAACTTAAATAACATTGCAATCAGGGGGAGAACTGGGATATGGAGGAAGCATAAATACCTAAATAAATAATGCAGTGAAATAAATATGTGAAAAGTGACTGTAGTTCACACTTAGAAATAAGTTAAGGCTGTGTGTTTTCCCCCAATGTGGAAGATTAGTACAAGTGATCTGGTGTGCAAATGTCACTGAAGTGTGTGGGATGGACTTCAACCCACACTTAGTGTGACTCTGGGGTTTCAGGTTATGGCTTTATTTTAGACCAACCAACCACTGTCTTCATACATTCTCTATTCACCTTCCTGTCTCTGCCATTTGCCAATATTTGTGGAAGATTTCATCTTTTTCTGGTCATTTTCAGTTTTTGAGAACAGCTTCATTCAGGTAACTAGTAGAGGCACTTATTCTCACTCCTCATGTGTCCAAGGAGAAGACCATTCATTGACAGAAGTTCTCATCTCTCTTTACTGCCTCCCTCATTACTTATTTTTTTTAACATTTATTTAATTTGGCTGCTATGGGTCTTAGTTGCAGCACGTGGGATCTTTGATTTTCACATGGCATGTGGGATCTAGTTCCTTGACCGGAGATCAGATTGGGGCTCCCTGCATTGAGAGCATGTAGTCTCAGCCACTGGGCCACCAAGGAAGTGTCCCTCATCATTTCTTGAATAGTAGTTGTCCAACTCTGATAGGAAAGATTGAAGACAGGAGGAGAAGTGGGTGACAGAGGATGAGATCATCTGATGGCATCACTGACTCAATGGACATGAGCTTGAGCAAACTCTGGACATGGCGAAGGACAGGAAAGCCTGGTGTGCTGCAGTTCATAGGGTCAAAAGGAGTCAGACATGACTTAGCCCCTAAACAACAATAACCACTCTGCTATGAATGGGTGAGCAAGCTGATTCTAGGATAAGGGTATAGCAGAGTTGTGTGGGATACAATAGAAGCCTTATTCTCCATCTGGCTTTATCTGTCAGAAGTTGAACTGATGCAGTATTTCATATTTCCTTCTGTCCAACTTCTAAATTAATCGATTGAAACAAAAATCAGGCAAAGAAGATGGATGTTAAATATTGACTCCTTGAATCCCAATGGTAAGTGAGATGCCCTTTCAATCATGAGAATTATGGCCTAATATTATATTTAATTCAAAACCTCTCCTCTTCCTTCACGCAAGACTGACCCATTGTCTACACACTTCCAGATGGAAGAAGAGTGTGATTTATTTTTTCACCCATCTTCTCCCAGCTATTCACTAGGCAATGCCCACCCTTCCAGGTCTCTTTGATGGCCCTACATAGCTCTCCTTTCTCACAGACTAGGGTCCTGTCACCCCAGCAAGCTGGGCTTGAAATGACTTGAGCGCAATCACCTATTGTGGGAGACAATATGGCTGCCAGACTCACGGTATTTAAACCTGAGGTTTTTGTTTACCATCCATGTGACCTCGAGCAGTCTCAGTGTTACCGAAAGGAGGTGTGTGTGGCGGGTTGGGGGGGGATAGGGTTCATCAGTGCCCCACACATAAAGTGGAAAAACTGAACTACCAGTATCAAATGGTTGGTTAAGAATTAAATGAGTCTGTACACATATAAAGTATCTAGTGCTTTGCGTTTAGTATGTGCTATGTGTTAGGCCTTCCACAGCGGCTCAGTGGTAAACAATCCACCTGCAACGCAGGAGTTGCAGGAAATGTGGGTTCCATCCCTGGATCGGGAAGATCCCCTGAAGGAGGGCATGGCAACCCACTCCAGTATTCTTGCCTGGAGAATCTCATGGACAGAGGAGCCTGGCTGGCTATAGTCCATGGAGCTCCAAAGAGTCAGAAACACCTGAGTGAGCCTGGCTCACTTCCCAAGTGGCTCAGCAGATAAAGAATCTGCCTGCGATGCAGGAGTCTCAGGAAACAAGGGTTCAATCCCTAGGTCAGGAGGATCCCCTGGAGGAGGAAATGGCAACCCACTCAAAGATTCTTGCCTGGAGAATCCCACGAACAGAGGAGACTGGTAGGCTACAGTCCATGGGGTCACAGAGAGTCAGACATGACAGAGTGACTAAACAGGCAGGGAAAGAAAAGAATCCATCAAGTAGAGGATATCAGTGAAAAGACCAAAATATTTAAAAAGAAGCAAATGGTAATTCTAGAATTGAAAAGTACAATGCTAAACTTAAAAAAAAAAAAAATCACTAAAGGAGTATGTATTAGTTTGCTAGGGTTTCCTTAACAGGGTACAACAAATTGGGAAACTTAAACAATAGAAATTTGTTGTCTCATTGTTCTGGAGGCCAGAAGTCTGAGATCAAGGTATCGACAGAGTGGGTCCCTTCTGGGGCGAAAATCTGTTTCAGTTCTCTCTCCTAGACTTTGGTGATCTTTAGTGTTCCTTGACTTCAGCATCAGCTCAATCTCTACCTTCATCTACACATGGCTTTCTCCCTGTGAGTGTATGTATGTGCCTGTGTTTAAATGTCCCCCTTTTCAACTGGATATTCACTAAAGTTGTGAGGTTTTATTTACATGAACATTCTATGATGGGAGATAGTTTTAGTTTATTCTGTTCTTTGTGATAGAACATCTATGGAACAAAGCAAAAATTACGTAACAGTTTTTGGAATGAATAAATGAACAACATTTTCTTTTGAACCTCCCCTCCCCAAGATGCCCCTTTTTCATAAGGACACCAGCCTTACTGGATTAAGGTCTCAATCTACTCCAGCATGACCTCATCTTCACTAATTTCATCTGCAACGGCTCTATTTTAAATGTCATATTCCGAGGTTTAGGACTTGACACATTCCAACCCATAAGAAGTGCAAAAGTAGATTTGATTTGACAGAAGAAAAAATTAGCAAACTTGAAAATAGATTCACAGAGATTGTAAAACCTGAAGAATGGAGAGGAAAAAGAATTAGGGGAAATGAACAGAACCTCAGAGAAACCATTAAACACACCAACACACCCATAACAGAAGTACCAGAAGGAGAGGAGAAAATACAGTCACAGAAATAATGCCTGAAATTTATTACAACTAGAGGGTTGGAAGGAGTGGCAAGAGAATAGGTAGGAGACAGGAGAGTAAATGAGGCAGAAAGTGGCTAAAACGTGTTTTATAGCAGCAACATCTGTTTAATTTCAATTTCTAATATATGTTGTGCTTGGTTATTTTGTTACCATATAACCCAAATTTTCAGCAAAAATCTACTATACACAACAGCCATAAGCAACTAGAACTGGGAAAATTAAGGGAAAGAACCACTAGGATAGGAAAGAGCTAGCTGGGCACCAGTAGTAGAAGGAAAATTGAAAAATCAAAGCCAGAGCTGACTGGGCCAAAGCAATCAGGAATCATCTGAAAATTTTCAAGAAATGTTAGGCTTCATCTTAAGATGACACTGCTCTTAAAATGGGATTGAAGCAGTTTTAATAGAGTCTTCACAGACAAGGAAAAACTAGCCAGGTTGCAACTTTTATTATAAGCTCAAAAGTGGATAATATAATTATTGTCCAAATGGTACTAAAAGTCCCATGGAAAAAGAACTTAGTCTTAGCTGCTTTTTAATTGATCACATGGTTTCAAAGTATGTCTAAACAGTGAATTGCCGAGCGTATGAATTCAGATGGCTTTTTTCTTGCGTCAGATAAATATGTGTGATTTTCCTTTAAGGGTGATTTAATTCACATCACATTTTCACATACCTTAAGGAATGGGAGTACGGCGAACTTACAACCGACCGTGATTTCTGCTGTAAGATCATTTCCCCATCTTTCAGTATGCATCTTCTCACCAGTGGGAAAGAATTCCAAAGTGCTTGGCTGCAGGCTTACTTCATAATACATCAAAACCTCAGATACACAGCAGCAGGGAGCCATTCCATAAGGGACCTGCCATTCACATCATTTCAAATCTCTTCAAAAATCGTGTACTCACTTTGTTCAAGGCAAACCGTTATGTGTAAAACGTAAACACATTTAAATAAAGGTTCTGTAAACCTTAGATGTGAGGAAATCTGTGAACAGTAAACGAATAGATACAAAGGAGGAAAAAGAGTGAGATGAACTAACAGGAAGTCTTCCTTTGATTGCAAAGCATGTCATCATCGAGGTTTTTCTATTTTTAATGGCACACACCATGGCAGCTGTCCGCTTTTGCTCTTTAACACTATAACAGCATTCTTCTTGATTGAGAAAGACTAGCAATGTCACCCTTTTCCTTGAAATAGAAAGTTACTTTTCCAAGCGTTAAGCATACCTCTGACTTAGATTTAGCAAAGCAAGAACACTGCTGAGAAATGAGCAGGGAAGGAGACCTCCCATCCTAGTCAACCTGCAGGTCGAGGAGTAACTGACAGAGAATGTGTTTGTCTCCAAGCAGAACTTCAGGGTGAGCTGATAAAGACTAGTTGAGTCTAATGCAGGGGATACAGCGCTGAATCCAGACCACCTACAGGAAGGACCCTAAAGCACCGCAGCCAGGAAGATGACATCATTTACTGACTGTGTGGACTTGGCCAGGTTACCTTTTTTGCTCCTAGGTTTTCTCACATGTAAGAGGAAGGTAATACTTCTTACCCCTCAAGGTTATTCTGGGGCATAAATCAGACACTGTGGGTAAAACACCTATACGCTCATTTTGCAAACACAGGTTTTTTTTCCCCTACTGTTATTTCTACTCATAAAATAGTTCTAAGATAAAATCTTTACAAGTAAGGGTTGATCATTCTTTGTAAATATTTATATTAAATACAAAAAGAGTATTTTTGTTGTTAGTAAACACATGATGTGGAGAATTCATGACCAGGATTTATTTATTATTTATTTATTTATTATTATTTTTTGGCCACACAGCATGTGGGATCTTAGTTTCCCAACCAGGGATCGAAACTGGACTCCCTGAACTGGAAGTCTGGAGTCTTAACCACTGGAGCACAAGTCAAGTTCCCATGACCTTCATTTAGAATGAAAGTGTTGTGAACTGAAAATGATGTTTGATGCTCAAAGGAGAAAAAAGATACCACTCATGTCACCTAGAAGCTTCACACCTAATAGCATGACCTGAGAAATTATTAATTTAACTAAGCAGACATGAAGTTATTAGCAGACAGCAAATGCCACAAAGCCCTGTAACCCTTTCATACACTATAAACGGGTCTCCACTCTCCTGCAACGCACTGTCTGCTTTTCAGGCTTTTTATCTATGAAATTAAACAAGAGGCAGATGGTAGGGCTTATACTTGTGTTCTAATTCTAATCGGCTTTTTCTTCGCTTTCTGCAAAATAAATTCATTTCACTAGCCAACTCTCAGGTAATTGACTAACCGATCCTTTAAGCAAGTCTACAGCATTTATCCAGGACAACATTATTTAGAAACACTGTTTTTAGGGAACTCTATAGGGCTGATATTGACTAAATGACTGCTTGGAGGAACTGAGAATACACTATTAGCTCTTGGGACTTACAGAGGCTGCTGAGAAGTACGTTTCCCTGAGCCCCTCGTGAGTCAACATCCACTGTTTGCTGTATGAAGAAACAGGACATTAGAGATGGCTAATGGGACATCTGGGGAAAGGCGGATCCGGACCAGATTACAGGTTCCATCCCCTGCTAATTAACTGGCTTTGAACAAGGTACCCAAATTCTCCCAGTCTTGTGTTCTTCATTTGTAAAATAGTTGCTGACAAAAATACCTGCATTATAGAGTATTTATGCATTTTGAATAAGTTAATATCATAAAAAACTTTATCAAAATTTAATGTTCAAGCAAATCAGTAGGAATCCTGGCAAAAATGCAGATTCTGATTCAGTAGATGCAATTCAAGACCAGGATTATGTGTTTCTACAGGATCCCAGGTATTTCGATACTTCTGGTCCTCAGATTATCTTTTCAGTTACAAGGCTTTATAGAAGTTTACTCAGGTCTGGCACATTGTAAGAACTCTGTAAATATTTGCTTTATTATTATGATTATTATTAATTAAGGACTCCAAATCAAAGACCTCTGTATGCAGAATTAGCAACTCAGCTATGGAATGTTTCCATAATTCCCTACTAACCCAGAGAAGCTGAAGCTGAAACTCCAATACATTGGCCATCTGATGTGAAGAGAAGACTCATTGGAAAAGCCCCTGATGCTGGGAAAGATTGAAGGCAAAGGAGGAGTGGCCTGCAGAGGATGAGATGGTTAGATAGCATCACCAACTCAATGGACATGAATCTGAACACTCTGGGAGACAGTGAAGGACAGAGAGGTCTGGTGTGCTGCAGTCCATGGGGTCGCAAAGAGTCAGACATGACTTAGCAACTGAACAAGTATAACAACCCAAAGAAAAAGTGCTTTTCAAGAAAAGTCTGCATACAGTAGAATTAAAACTCTGGGGTGGTAAGATAAGTAATGGACACTGAAAGATATCATGTCCTCCATCAGTAGCAGATATACAGATACCTCAAACCTGTAATGTTACGTTAGAAGGAAAAAAGGATTTCTTTTGCAGATGCGATAAAGTTTAGATTCTGGAGATGAGGACACTGTCCTGGATTATCTGGGTGGGCCCTAAATGTCACCTGAAGTGTCCCTGTAAGAGAATGACAAAGGGAGATTAAGCATACATATAGAGAAGAAGGTGATGTGAAGAAAGCGGCAGGGATTGGAGGTAGTGACCACAAGCCAAGGAATGCCGGCAGCTTCCAGAAGCTAGAGGAGGTAAAGAAGGACTCTCTAGAGCTTCCAGAGGGAACAGAGCCCCATCCTTGATGACTCCATTTCGAAGGGATGGCTCCCAGTTCCTTGAGAAAGATTTACATCTTAAAGACTCAGAGAAAGGAATTAGGATTACAAGGTTTCTAAAGTAAATATTCTAAGCAAAGCAGAGACTGGGAATAAGCCTGTCTCTAGCTGGGGGTCCATTAGGCTATCTTGGCCACCCTAAGACACCCATCAGAAAGAAAGGAAAGTGAATGAGTTGCAACCAATAAACGAATAGTGGAGATAAAATGGAATCATAAACAATACTCAATTTTTTTAAAATTGACAAAAAGAGGAAAAAATGGAAGAACAGAAGAAACAGAAAACTAGTATAACAGTAGATTTAAATCAAATTATGTAAATAATTACACAAAATATAAATGGTGCACACATCCCAATTAAAAGACATTACTTGTTTATATTAAAAGGAACAGAACTACATAAGAAACCCATTTTATCTTTAAAGGCACAGATAGTAAAAGAAAATAAAAGGATGGAAAAACACAACCAAAAGAAATCTGGAGAGGCTATATTAATATCACACAAAGAAACATCAAAAGAAGGAAAATTACCAAGAAATATTACACAATAATCAGGGAGTCAATTCACCATGAAGACACAAGGATCTTCAATGCATGTGTTTGTAAAAACAGAGCTTCCAAATCTACCAGGAGATATCACATGGGTCATGTGAGCAGCACTGGTAACACCTGGGAGCTTACTAAAAAACCCAGAGCCTCGGGCCCCACGCCTGCCCTATTTATTATAGTCTGCACTTATAACAAAGATCCCCAAATGATCTGAGTGAACAGTAAACTATAAGAATATTGATACAATGCATCATGTCACATTTCTAGTAAGGAATCCAATGATATGTTTTCATAGCCCTTCTCCCAATGGGGATAAAAAAAGGATAACTGTGAAGTGATGACATGTTAATTTGATTGTGATGATTATGTCACAATATATACATATACCGAATCATCAAGTTTTATACCTTAAATAAGTAGAATTTTTAATTAAATGTCAACAAAGGAAAAACAGTCAATTAAATACATATTCCTCCACAAACTCTGCAATAAGATAAAATAATTCAATAAACTTATACATAACTCAGTCCAATAATTTCAATTACCTTAATTTTTTTAAAAAATAAAACTTTTAATTTCATGGGTTCATAGAGAATGCAGAATTCAGCAACAATATTTTACAATAAAGATTTGAAAGTTAGAGACTAAAAGATTGTTCATACGAGAAGCATACAAGTTATGAAAAATTGAGGTGTCAATCTAAGAATTGGAAAATTTTATTCAATTTTTATTCAATTGAAAATTTTTATTCAATTCAACCCAGGACGAGCACTTCAGAAAGCTCTGCAAACTGTGCTTGGTAGAAGTCTAGGCACAGTTATATGTCTTTTGAGACAGGGCTGTACAGCAAATGAACTGTTATTGATAGTCTACATAATCCCAATCTAAGTCTTCATGGTGGGTCTAAGTCATCGTGGTGGGTCGTATGACCTCTTGCAAGATCAAGAAAGAACGCTGTCTCTCAGCAGTTGCCTTGTTGGTGCTGGGAAAATGTTGCTCTTAATGGTTAAGCAGGTATTCCTGCCGAAGCGTGAAGTTTGTTCGATATATAACACAAATACACAATGAATAGTGGGGGAAGAGAGAAGGCAAAAGGGCAGAGATTTTTTACATTTAAATTTTTCTTGTCCTGCCATAAACTATGAATTTTATTTCACAATTCTAATATTGCTTTTTAAAAAGTTGTTCTTACTGTCTCAGCTCTCTTTAGTTACTCAATTGCTCAAAGATGCTTGAAACACAAATATGTTTCCTAATTATTGTATTGGTGAGTGGATTTCATAGTCCACACTTGTTACCAAGTCCATACTTGTTTACCATTACTCTAAAGCAATGGTTCTCTACCCTAGCTGCTTTAACAGATGTTCTGATTTTATTAGACTACAGTGGGTCCTCAGCATCAATATTTTTAAAAGCTTCCCAAATGATTCCAATATACAGCCTGGGATAAGAACCACTATTCTAACAAATTAAGGTTTTTAATTAAGGTAATAACCTTGACTGCAGCCCCATGTCTCTTATTCATTTTACCTCTCCCTTTTGTCATCTGGCATATATGGTTACCAGTTTGTGATGAAATAATCTGCCTCACTAGTCTGAGCAAGCACAAAAGAAAAGCAATATCATTTGACAGTTTACGGTGTGAATATTAGCATCAGACATCAGCTCTGAATGGATATTAGTATCTACACTTAGGATATTTTTGACACAACATGCAGAAAAAAATTGTTGGAAAGCTTTGATTTAGAATGGGCTTACAAATCATGCTCACATAAAAACAATAAAAATGAAGGGAACTCCAAGAAATTAGTTCTCTTTTAAATTGAAAACAAGAAAAAATAAATAAATAAATTGAAAACAAGGAGAGACTTCCTTGGTGGTCCAGTGGCTAAGACTCTTCACTCCCAATGCTGGGGGCCTGGGTTTGATTCCTGGTCAGGGAACTAGATCCCACATGCCACAACTAGGAGTCTGCATGCTGGAACTAAAGATGCTACATGCCTCAATCGAGATCGAAGATCCCTCAGGCTGCAACTAAGATCCAGCATGGCCACATAAACAAACAACTTTAAAAAAATTTTTTTAATAAATAAATTGAAAACCAGGAGAGAATGACTTTGACGGAGATAAAGTTGGGCTTAATGCTTAATGGGTACAAGGAGAAGTGGAAGGACAGTACCTGCTGACCATCAGGGCTACTTCTTAAAGAAGGATCCTCATGCCAAGTGGCAGCAGCCTGCCTCTCTCCTCTCTCCACAATTTGACGGGACACAAGGTGGGGGAACGAGGTGAGCTTTGCTGAGCACATCTTTGTTCTGTGTGTGTGGTTCTTGTTCAGTGGAGTCTGACTGTGCCTCCATGGACTGTAGCCTGCCAGGCTCCTCTGTCCATGGAATTTTTCCAGGCAAGAATACTGGAGTGGGTTGCCATTGTCTACTCCATCCATAGTGACACTGCAGTGTATGTATCCGGCCAGGTCGTGTAACTCCAGGGTGTCTTCCCTCCCCAGGGGTCTACCCCACTTCTCTTGCCTCTCTTGCACTGACAGGTGGATTCTTTACCACCAGCACCACCTAGGAAGCCCCTCCTTTGTCCTGGGCATTTTCTAACTTTCTCACAACAGCCTCACACGGAAGGTGTTGTGTGCCCATTATGCAGATGAGAAAGGTGTCTCAGAAACACTAATCGACTCTGCCAAATTTACCCAGCTACTAAACAGTAACTCCAGGATTTGACCCTGTGTGTGCACTCCTCTTTCTGTGATCACCCTGCTATCTCCCGGGCATCACACTGATCTAGAAAGTGTGTGACCAGGTAGCCAGCTGGGCAGAAGGAGTGTCTCAGAGAGGAGGGAGTCATCCTGGTGGGATCTCCAGAGACTGAGCGTTACTCACCCTCCATTTGCTATGGAGTCCCAGATAAGAACAGCGACCACCAGGTGATTTGAGCTGGGTAAAGATGGTAAAGGTGGGAAAACTAGACCCTTCAGCAGAGCAGGGCTGGAAGTGGGACTTCAGACGGGGGTGTGGGTCCGGGGTGGACGTGAGCATCCTAATTTAGAACTCTGGTTTTCCCCATGAACACTTTGCTACAGACTAGGCTCAGCACTTATAACCAGTGCCACAATTATGTATGAAGACGCTCCTGGTTAGCAGAGACTTTAGTGATCTGGTTGGAGCCTAAATAATGTGACCAGATAGAATGATCAATCACGCTAGGGGACTCCAGGTTGGCAACTGCTGTCCTGCGGTGCCATTTGGCCTTGGCATTTCTGGACTTTTCATTTTATAACAAAAGAGTATGAATAAGAATGCTATTGAAATAGCCCAGGATGGGTATGGACCTGCAGTCTCTATTATAGTCTCATGTGTGAGATGCAAAGTTCCCCATTAAAAAAAAATATATTTAGTCATTTATTTGGCTGTGCCAGGTCTTACTTGCGGCATGTGGGTTCTTTTTAGTTGCAGCATGCAGGATCTTTAGTTGCAACATGTAAATTCTTAGTTGGGGCATGCAGGATCTAGTTCCCCAACCAGGATCGAACCTGGGCCTCCCTGCACTGGGAACATGGAGTCTTCACCACTGGACTACCACAGAAGTCACACAAAGTTCCCCTTTTAGCCCAGAGTAAAATTTGATATCCTGTGATATCTATGGGCAACCCTCCCCCATTGTAAAGATACTTCTGTGAAAATTTTGGCTGTGCTTCCTGAAGGGGGAAAGCATAGTCTTTTCAAGTGAAGCATAGCAAACAAGGGTCTCTCTAAGTTTAGGACTAAATACAAGTATTCTTCCAAGGGGGTCTCAACTTAAACCCTGATTAATTCAATTTGCTGAGAACTAAGGATATGACTGGGTTTCCCAAGTGGTTCAGTGGGTAAAGAATCCATCTGAAATGCAGGAGACACAGGAGAGGCAGGTTAGATCCCCAGTTTGGGAAAATGCCCTGGAGAAGGCATGGCAACCCACTCCAGTATTCTTGCCTGGAGAATCCCATGGACAGAGGAACCTGGGGCTATAGTCCATGGGGTCACAAAGAGTCAGACACGACTGAAGTGACTGAGCACACAGGCATGCAAGGATATGACTGAAGGGGACCATGAGTTGGAGGAAAGGGTCTTTGTGCAAAGACACAATTAAAGAGTTTCACACTTGGCAAAACTTTGTCCCAGTCTATATAATCCCATAAACCACCTGAGGATTTATTGAGTTGGCCAATAAGTTCACTCAGATTGTTCCGCTACATGTTACGAAAAGCTCCAGTGAACTTTTTGGCCAACCCAGTATATTAGAGGTTGAAGATCTTATAATGATAAGGTGGGCCATAAATGCTCTCCTGTAGCAGGGACTGTGTCCTGTGGGCTCTATCCCAGTGGAACCATGAGGGCATCACTGCAGCAAGAGACAGACCCACACCATGGGCATCAAGATATACTCTTTTGCATGATGTACTCTGCACATAAGTTAAATAAGCAAGGTGACAATATACAGCCTGACATACTCCTTTCTTAATATGGAACCAGTCCAATGTACAAGCAGAGTACTTCATGTGAAATGCCAAGTTGAATTAAATACAAGCTGGAATCAAAATAGCAGGGAGAAATATCAATAACCACATATATGCAGATGACAGCACCCTTATGGCAGAAAGCAAAGAGGAACTAAAGAGCCTCTTGGTGAAAGTGAAAGAGGAGAGTGAAAAAGTTGGCTTAAAACTCAACATTCAGAAAACTAAGATCATGGCATCTGGTCCCATCACTTCATGGCAAATAGATGGGGAAACAGTAGAAACAGTGACAGACTTATCTTCTGGGGCTTCAGATGCTGAAGCCCAAAATCACTACAGATGCTGACTGAGCCATGAAATTAAAAGACGCTTGTCCTTGGAAGAAAAGCTATGACCAACCTAGACAACATATTAAAAAGCAGAGACATTACTTTACCAACAAAAGTCTGTCTAGTCAAAGCTATGGTTTTTCCAGTAGTCATATATGGATGTGAGAGTTGAACTATAAAGAAAGGTGAGCACTGAAGAATTGATGCTTCTGAACTGTGGTGTTGGAGAAGACTCTTGAGAATCCCTTGGACTGCAAGGAGATCCAACCAGTCCATCCTAAAGGAAATCAGTCTTGAATATTCATTGGAAAGACTGATGTTGAAGCTGAAACTCCAATACATTGCCCAACTGATGCAAAGAACCGACTCATTGGAAAATACCCTGATGCTGGGAACGATTGAAGGCGGGAGAAGGGGACGACAGAGGATGAGATAGTTGGATGGCATCACCGACGCAATGGACATGAGTTTGAGTAAACTCTGGGAGTTGGTGATGGACAGGGAGGCCTGGCGTGCTGCAGTCCATGGGGTCTCAAAGAGTCAGACACGACTGAGCAACTGAACTGAATTGACAGCAATCATCTTTTATAACCCCTCATTTGTGCCACTTAAAAATCTTTGTGATCAGTGGTGTATCAGGTTTGTAAGATGTGAACAATGGTGATTTAAAATGTTTCTGAGACAGTAAAAGCATTTTCACTATTTGTTAGTATAGCAAAAAGTTTAATTGGTGCATGCAAAGGATCACTTTTCAAATGATAAATCACTAAAATGTTTTATAAGCTCTTTTTCTGCAGGCCTCCCAGGATTTGCTGTAGGTATGTGCTTAAATATATTACAAATGACATTACAGTGGACCATGAGGAGCGAGGTGATGCTAACGGAGTGAATTTAAACTGCACGCAGCAATACAGAGGAGTCCAACCTGAGCTGAAACACAGGTTCTGCTTCATAATCCTTCACAAAGCTCCCCATCTCATGACTTTTTATATAATCTCCTTGGTGGCCTTCACCACATTTAATCTTTCTCCCCTCTCGAGGACTCATGAACGCTCTATGTG
Source organism: Cervus canadensis (assembly GCF_019320065.1). Lineage (NCBI taxonomy): Eukaryota > Metazoa > Chordata > Mammalia > Artiodactyla > Cervidae > Cervus > Cervus canadensis. Next base: position 55,753,577 of record NC_057401.1, read on the forward strand.
GTCTTATTAAAATTGACTCCTGCACAAAATACTGGAAGAAACTTAATTGGCTTTCCAGGCAAGTGTGTTTACGATCATAGCTGATGTGAATGCTTATGCTTATTAGCCTAAGTGAAGAAATAAATGAAGAAAGGTATTAACCGAGATCGTAAAGCATTCCTGGAGCAGAGGCAAAGCATCACGCCACAAATATGTCCTGGCTGTACCCACATGACACCCGACAAGGAGCAACAGCGCGTAGCCCAGTGAGAAACGGTGTTTGGCCCGCAAACCAGACGGAGGGCAAGCCTCCCAAGCTCTGCAACCACCAACATAAACTCAAAAGTTGGAGACAGTGAAGCTTGCCTGTAAATCCTGAGCCTCAGGAATCTACATGGAGTCCTAAATCTAGAGAGGCACAAAGGAGCCACAGGAAGAATACACATGGGGCAAGTCCACATGGTAGTTTCATGATGTTATTAATACTAAGAGCTGGTAGAACTTTTCTAAAACCTTGGATTAAATCCTTTAAGGCATTGAAATTATACTATTAGGTCATAATACTGTTGGCATTTTGTAATGAAAACTTAGAAATCTAGGGGATAAGCTGGTTTTTAAGGGCTCATTTGAGGACTTTGAAGGAGCTTATTCATTCATCATCTTGATCTGTTGGAGTTATTGCTAATAATGGAATTCTCACAGTGTCTGAAGAAAAGAAACCCAACTGTCCTTTCGATCCTCCAACCCATCCCTGCTGAGGATACTACCTTACAGCCTTCTGGTTCTCTAGTCGCTGTATTTTCATTTCTTCTCATGCAAATGAAAGGAGAGAGTAGGATTCAACTGGTGATTTCTATCTGGCTGTCAGTTTAATGGTTTTCCAGGCTGAAGAACTAAACCAGAAAAGCCTCAGGGTAGCAGTGCAGTTGGCTCTTGCCTTGAGAAGGTTCACTGTGTGTAAAGCTCATCACAGAATAAGGCTCCCCTTTAAGACAGGTAAGGACCGGTTTGTGGGTTCACAGTGTCCTACCCAAAGCTCATAGCTGATTCTAAAGCGGACCTTGAATTCTCTTCTATCATTCATTGGAGGTATTTGTAGACACGATATGCAGATATTGGATACAGCCGACGTCGATCGATTAACCAGAATGTATAAACTTCAAAAATTACTAGAACTCAACGCTAAAAAATATTAAGCGCAAACTACTAGATTTCCTCACGGTTTCACAACATACTGATCCGTTTACTGGTTTCACTCAATCTGGAGGACCATATTGTGAATATAATTATACCTTTTGTCTTCCCTTAAAAGGCATTATTTTGATGTGTTGACTAGGGCTACTAATGAACAGTAATCAGTTATACAATGTAATTTTCACAAATCACGCCTAATGTAACTGAAAGAGGAGGGGTCTGGCTGCTCATGGCTCAAAAGTCAATGAAGAGACAGAGTTGGTGGAAAGGAAAATTTGCTTTATTTTGGATGCTGGCAACTGAGGAGGAGGGTGGGGATGGACTCCTGTCCAAAGACTGACTCCATCTCAATGACATTCAGTGGGCTAGAGTTTTTAATAAGGTGAGGGAGGGGGCTACATGCAGAAACAGTGCAGTCAGCTCTGACAACCACCTTGAAATTGGTCATTGGTGGTCTGACCAGCATCATCTTGTTTGAAGTACAGTTAATCCTCAGTTTCAAGGTTGGTTTGTTTCTATTTCTTGAGGCCAGTCTGTTCTCAAAAGTCAACAGCTTATGTCATGGAGCCTCCATGTGGGGCAGCAGCTCTGTGCACACATGTGGGGATCCCTGCAAGGAGCTGGCCATGGGGGTCCTGGTCTTTAGGGTCTTCAACTGTCTGGCAGGCCCTGATGGAACTGTGGCTACCTCAAGGGTGTGCCCTGAGAGAGCATATTTGCTCTAAATTTGAGGAGTTCTGTGAGCTGCTGGGTGGGGGGTCCAGTCTTGGGAAGATTTGCCCCCACTGTGGGTGCATTTGGTGGACAGCTGGACCCCAGCTCCCTCTGCCTGGGGTGGCCCTCTAGTTATTTTCTACAACCTGAAGTAACCAAGGAAGATCCCACCAGGGAAACACTCATACTCACAGGGTCCTCCATGGAGGGCAAGGCCAGCAAAGCTGAGAGAGAGCTCCTTGAGGAGCCTTGACCTTGGGGAGCTTTGACCTTGAGGAGCCTAGACCTTGAGGACCCTTGACCTTGACTTGCTGGTGTTATGTGAGGAGATCCTTGGTGGGACAGCAGCAAGTGTCACTGGTGCTTAAGTGAAGGTGTGGATATCGCACACATTTGTGAGTTGAGGCTGTTGGCCACATCTGGGTTTCCCAGGCATGCAGTTTGAGAACCACTGTCTCAGACGCAACACCTTCAAAGACGGAGGCAGAGAGCAAGACCCCAGAGAAGGGAAGGGTTTCTTCATTCTCGATGGTTCTTTTTCATTTCTGCTTAAAAGTTTGGTGGCTCAGACAAGGCAGGAGACCCAGGTTCAATCCCTGGGTCAGGAAGATTCCCCTGGAGAAGGGAATGGCAACCCACTCCAGTATTCTTACCTGGAGAATCCCACGGATGGGGGAGCCTGGTGGGCTACAGTCCGTGGGGTTTTAAAGAATCGGACACAGCTGAACGACTAACACACACATCATGGCTACAGTTCCGGTCATCATGTAGTTAACTTCACCACCAGGTAGGGATTTCAGTATCTACAAGACAGCTAACAGGATATGGCTCAAAATATTACCTATAGCCCTTGAGAAGAAACTAAAAGTTCTTGACTATGCTTAATGACTAAACTATTATTATTTGGTTTCCTTTGACAGTTTTCCTTTCTTTCTGCATGCTCTCACTTCTCTGATTTAACTTATTCTTTGGCTAAAGTTTTTCTCACAGACAAAAGGCAGGCAGAGGACCTGGGGAACAAGGACCATAAGATCCTACTTCATTTCACTGATACTTGCAAGAGTATAGTATTTTAAATGTAAAAGTGATCATGGACCTCACCAGGGCCTGACATGGGGCACAAAAATCGTGTTACAGATTTGGAGGTGAGGGAAAATTGGGTCTTTAAGAGAAAATGGCTCATATACTAATATAAATATTGAACTATTTTTATGATCACTAAAGATTTTTGAGTTGCAAAAATGTTATAAACTATGTTAGCAGGATGTATTAGCATATCTAATTTTTTAATAATGCCATAACGTTGAACAAAAATTTATCATTGACAAAGACACTGTTGACACTGTGTATTTTATCTAAATTGGAGAACCCTGCAAGCTATGTAATTGTAACATTTGTGTTTTGTCTCTTCCTGCCTCTTAATGTTGAATTATTTACAAGATTTTCCATTGCAAACAAGCAGTTAACACAAAGAGGTACTTCTCCCTCCAGTGACTTAGAAACACATGGTGTCCATCAGCCACTGTGCTGGAGTTGGCAGCAGTCAGAACAAGGTTTACAGTTTTACTTAGAAAGTAGCCCTTCGCAGCCTGTATCCCAGGCTGGACTCTTAGTTAAAAAATAATAATAATAGTTGTAAAAAAAAAATAATACAATTAAAAAAATAAATGGGGACACTGTAGTGTGGCTTCTACCTGCTAACCCATGACCCATGAATAACTACCAGCTCCCTCATGGAATCCAGTGCTTCCTTCATAGCATTTAGTGTGTTAATCACTCAGTTGTGTCCAACTCTATGACCCCATGGACTGTAGCCTACAGGCTCCTCTGTCCATGGAATTCTCCAGGCAAGAATATTGGAGTGGGTTGCCATTTCTTTCAACTCCCCATCTTTAAATATTTTTCCATCTTCTTAAAAAAAATCTTATGGCCACACCACTTGGCATGTGGGATCTTAGTGCCCTGGCCAACGATGGAACCCCATGTCCCCTGCATTGGAAGAGCAGAGTCTTAACCACTGGACCACCAGGGATGTCCCTATATCTTTTGCTGTGTATCACCCACACATGTCAGGTTATCCAACCATACACTGAGATCATATAAAATTATGTGCCTGGATAATTGCTTAGTTTCTTTGTCTAGTTCTCTTATGTGCATGTACTAAGTTGCTTCAGTCATGATCAACTCTGTGTTATCCCATGGACTAGCCTGCCGGGTTCCTCTGTCCATGGGGTTCTCCAGGCAGAAATACTGGAGTGGGTTGCTGTGCCCTCCTCCATGAATTCCATGAAACCAGGGACTGTGAGAATTTTTCCCACAATCATCCCACCAGGGCACCAGAGTGCCTGACACACAGAAGGTGCAAGACAAATACTTTTTTAAGTAAATCAATATTGATACAGTTGAAAAAATGGGTCTATCACCCTGAAATGCAACAAAATCCCCACTGTAGCTTTCTCTACATCTGAGGCAGTCAGCGACTCTCTCCATCAACCTGAAGATTCAGTCAGTTGGTCCTCTCTGGTCCCCAATTCAGTAGAATATTGAGTGCCCTTCATTGGGTAGGAGCTATGGGGTAGGGGGTGGAGGTGAAGCAGAAAGGGGCCTCACTGGCTCCTCCATGTTTCAGTGATGTTCCTTATTGAATTTTTAAAATTTTAATTCTGTTTTTCCAGTAGTCATGTATGCATGTGAGAGTTGGACTATGAAGAAAGCTGAGCCACTGAAGAATTGATGCTTTTGAACTGTGGTGTTGGAGAAGACTCTTTAGAGTCCCTTGGACTGCAAGGAGATCCAATCAGTCCATCCTAAAGGAAATCAGTCCTCAATATTCATTGGAAGGACGGATACTGAAGCTGAAACTCCAGTACTTTGAAGAGAAGAACTAACTCATTGGAAAAGACCCTGATGCTGGGAACGATTGAGGGCAGGAGGAGAAGGGGACGACAGAGGATGAGATGGTTGGATGGCATCACCGACTCCATGGACATGAATTTGATTAAGCTCTGGGAGTTGGTGAAGGACAGGGAGGCCTGGCGTGCTGCAGTTCATGGGGTCGCAAAGAGTCGGACATGACTGAGCGACTGAACTGAACTGAATTCAGCTCTGTCAGGTCGTAGCTGCGGCATGAGGGATCGTCCTTACGTCACACAGGCTCTCCCATTACAGACTCTAGTTGTGGCACACAGGCTCAGTCACTGCAGCGGGAGGGCTCCGCAGAAGTCACGCTGCAGTAGGTGAGGCACCCGGGCTTAGCTATCCTGAGGCAGGTGGGATCTTAGTTCTCTTGGGATCAAACCCAAGAATCCTGCATTGCAAGATGGACTGTTAACCACCGGATCTCCAGGGAAGTCTCCCTGCTGAATTACTTCCTAAAAATTTCTACTTGTTTTCACGGTGTTCTTTTCTACTTTGGGTCTCCAAAACTTGTACATATATACCAATGAAGTATATCACAAAATTATATGAATTATACATTTTCAAGTTATTGGATTACAAAAATCCAGTTTTAAAAGCTTATTTCTGGATACTCAATGGAACTCACCCCTTTGTTTACAAATAGCGATTACAATTCAGACATTCATTAACAACTTTTATTCATCTGCATTATTTCTGCATTTTCATTATTTATTATTCAAAATAAAATGATTGTTTTACCACAGTTCACACAGATCAACTGATACATTAATTCAGACTAAAAGAAGCTGCTCAAATGAAAATAGTATTGTCCAAGATGGGTAGATGTCACATGAACCATTCAGGTCTAATTCTCATTGTAATTAAAATAAAATGATACTCATCATAGAGCAAGTCCTAGTGCAAGGGACCCACACTGGTCTCCTTGTAATCCTTCCTCCCAATAAAACCCTTTATCACCAGAAACCTGAAGTTATGCAGATCTGAAGTTAACCAATTCTAAGCTGCAGTTCTACCTTAGCACTGACCAAGTTTCCAAGTAAACAGGTTATAGATGAAACAATGTATAATTTATAGTCATGATTTAAAGTAAAAATATGTGAAAAGTCCCTTAGATAGTATTTTTCCTAATTAATAAATGATCATGTGACATTTTCACCCACTATCTAAGACTTTTATCCTTTTCCTATTTTTTTTCTTCCAATCATTACATTTTTTCAAGTCAACTGAAACCTTTACCATTCAATCATACCTGCTTTTATTTTTCCACATTATCTTCTAATTTTTGTCTACACCAAATACATTTTAGTTATAATACTCAATATTTTGCTAACTCTATCTTTCACTTAACAGCCTGTGGTCACCATTTCCACATTATGAAATCTTCACTATTGTTTTTCATAGCTGTCTAATATCCTCTAATTTCCTTAATCATAGACTTATTTTTTACCTTTGGGGGCATTTATTATTTTTATGCTATTAAATACATTTTTATAATAATTTCTTCAGTCTTTCAAATTGTTTCCTTGGTAGGTTTCTAGGAGAGAAAATAAGGGTCAAAGCATGTGAATGTTTTTATGATTCCTTCTGTGCTTAGTTATTTAATCATTTTACAAAAAGAACGGGTTGATTTCTATTGTTCAAGGAGTCTGAATGTATCACTTTTACAAAGACCTCACCACAATTCACTTTTAGCTTTAATTTTTTAAAATTATAACAAATGTAAGTTAAGTGTTGCTCTTTAGTAATTATCAGTAGAGTTGAACACTATTCCATATGCTTATTCTATAGGATTACACGCATCATCTATTCATCTATTCACATTTTTAACCCACCATTGTATTTCCTTCCATTTTTTTAGATCTATTTAACTGGCAACTTCAGTCATGAAAACAAATCTCTTACCTGACCTAAATGCAAAAGGCAATAGAAACAGAATTAGCACAAACTTGTCATGTTACCTTAGAGAACTGGGCTGTCACCAGAACCACATTATCAGAAGAATAATCCCTTCCAGGGAAATACTAATACCATCTATTTACCCTAGTCAGTCTTTGGCGTTGAAAGAAGAAAATGATTTACTCAGGATTTGAGGGCCAATCTTGATTAGAAAGTTATAAATCTTACTTCTAAATCACCAAATAGCTTTTCAAAAAACACAGTGATTGGTCATTAACGGTGAAACAGACTAAATATAATCAAGCATCCAGTGAAGGAGCCAGGAACACTGATGCAACTCACACACAGTAAGATCAACCTGATTTACACAACGTCCATAGGGGAGAACAGAGCTCTGATAGTCTGGATCCTGCATTTACTGGGTGAGGCCATGCATTACTTGACATCGCAGAGAAGGGCAACTCCACGCAGCACCCAGTGTTCAGGGGCCTGGGCCGTCCGGAGGTCTACAGCAGCGACGTAGTTCAGGTCTGTTCGGACGGGCTTCTTGTAGACGGGACAAGAGTATAATCGAGGATTTCTCACAGCTACAACAAAAACCATCAAAAATCTCAGTGACGTTCTCATTCATGCAGCCCCCAAACAGAGTGCAGAGCCAAATGTGTGCATCTGGAAGGTCACAACGGGCTGGGCAGAATGAGGGAAATTCCTCCTGAGGTCAGGCAATCCCTAGATGCGAAGCAGATGCTATCAAGCATTCCCGGTCGGGGAGGGGGGGTGCAGTGACAAGCTACCCAGATGGTCTCACATTTATCCCACCCACCTCATGTCCCGCGACATGCCCACCTGCTTCTTCCTCTCCCTCCTTTCCACCTGTCAAGTCAACTTTGCACCTCCCCGCTGCCCCTGTACCTCCCCCCCAAAATCTTGTGTCCTCACACCTTCTTTGTTTTTCGCATATGGTTTGCCTTTGGCAAAAGCACCTGTCCCTTTTAGTCAGATACCCAGCACCAATGCTCACTGGTACTTCACTATTATTATTGCAAAATCCCTTCTTCAATCCTTTTTGCCATAGTCCAAACCACATTGGGCTTCCCTGGTAGGTCAGTCCATAAACAATCTGCCTACAGTGCTAGAGACTTGGGTTTGACCCCTGGGTCAGGAAAATCCCCTGGAGAAGGAAATGGCTGCCCACTGCAATAGTCTTGCCTGGGAAATCCCATGGAGAGAGGAGCCTGGCAGGCTGCAGTCCATAGGGTTGCACAGAGTTGGACATGATGTAGCCACTAAACTACTACCAAGCCACATTGGAAATCACAGGACAGAGGATGTTCCCCAACCCTACCAGGTGTTGTGAGTTCTCTATGTGCGTAGAGAAATACAAATGGCGGGAAGCAGAGAGCCGTGGCACAGTTCAGCTATCTAACTGTCAGTCTACTTTTCTGGAGTAGGTGAATAATACATGGAATCTCCATAATCATATCTGTCATGAGAGACAATCTCTGTATCCATCCTGTATAGGTCCTCTCTTAGGCATTCTCTCCAGCCCAGGAATCCCCGTGCTGAGGATGGATGCAGATCTTTTGTAACTTCAAACTTATATAGTTTGGAGAAGGAACTTCTTTTAAGAAAAAGAGTATAATTTGCAAATGCCAAATTAAGTTTTGGAAAAAGCCTCTGTGTTGAGTAGCCCTGGAGTTTAAGCTTCAGGAGCTTCTTGTTAAATCCACTCCTACCCATAATAGTTTATTTGCACATCTTGTAACATCCATCTTTGGAGGCTGTATATTAGTCCCTTTCTCTCCCAGACTATAAACTATTTCAGGACAGAAGTTATGTCTGCATTCCTCCATGTACTTCTCTGGAAGGCCAACGTTATAAATGATCCTAACATAACTACTGAGATGAAAACACATTTAACCAAGAGGATAACTTTGGAGAAATAGTGTTATAAATATAGAACTTTCAAAATGCAATATTAATATATTAGTGATATTGAACATATTTCCCAAAAACTAATTTCCTCAATAATTCAGCTTTTCCTAACAGATCAAAAAACAAGGCAGCACCAGCAGTTAAAGTCTAATTTTTAGACCCAATAAAACCTTCAAACTGCTGTGCTGTGTGTGTGTATGTTCAGTATTATCGAACTCTTTGATACTCCATGGACTGTAGCCAACCAGGTTCCTCTGTCCACAGGATTTTTCAGGCAAGAATACTGGAGTGGGGTGTCATTTCCTTCTCCAGGGGATAGTCCCAACCAAGGGATAGAATTCATGTCTCCTGTGACTCCAACTGCCAGTGGGAAGCCACCTGGAAGCCTCTCCACTATAAATCTAATTCATTTTGTTGGAAGAAATTAAACATTTGCATATGATAGCACTTTACAAGAGTTTCAATAAAAGTGGTTTAAAGCCACAATTCTTAACCAAATGTGATTTTTTTACCAGGGTACTAATATCTAGAGACATATTTGGTTATCACAATCGGGAAGGTGCGACTGGCAACTGGTGGCTAGAGGCCAGGGACACTGCTAGCATCCAGTGATGCACAGGACGGTCCCTCACAAGACTCATCTGGGCCAAAAGTGTCACCAACACCAAGGCTGAGGAATTCTGTTCTAAAACAATGTCACAGATATTTTACAGTACTCTAAAATGATGCATTTGCTTAATTCCATGAAATTAATTATTAGAAACCATCTAAGTTAATGCAATACCTAATTTTTAAGTCTAGCTACTATTTTTTAATCACCATGAGAATATCATAAGTAATAATAATAAAGCAAACATATGAAAATTCCAGCTAAGCTATTTTAAATCCTAAAAGATGATGCTATTCAAGTGTTGCACTCAATATGTCAGCAAATTTGGAAAATGGCAGTGGCCAAAGGACTGGAAAAGGTCAGTTTTCAATCCAATCCCAAAGAAGGGCAAAGTCAAAGAATGTTCAAACTACCACACAATTGCGCTCATTTCACATGCTAGTATGGTTATGCTAAAAATTCTTCAAGCTACGCTTCAGCAGTATGTGAACCGAGAACTTTCAGATGTTCAAGTTGGATTTAGAAAAAGCAGAGGAACCAGAGATCAAATTGCCAACATATGCTGGATCACAGTGAAAGCAAGAGAATTCCAGAAAAATATCTAACTTCTGCTTCATTGACTATGCTATAGCCTTTGACTGGACAGATCACAACAAACTATGGAAAATTCTTCAAGAGATGGGAATACCAGACCAACTTACCTGCCTCCTGAGAAACCTGTATGCAGGACAAAAAGCAACAGTTAGAACCGGATGGAACAATGGACTGGTTCAAAACTGGGAAAGCAGAACATCAAGGCTGTATGTTGTCACCCTCCTTATTTAACTTATGTGCAGAGTACATTATGAGAAAGGTTGGACTAGATGAATTACAAGCTACAATCAAGATTGCAGAGAGAAATATCAACAACCTCAGATATGCAGATGATACCACTCTAATGGCAGAAAATGAAGAGGAACTAAGAGGAGAACCTGAAAGCTGGCTGGAAACTCAACATTCAAAAAACTAAGATCATGGCATCTGGTTCCATCACTTCATGGCAAACAGAAGGGGGAAAAGTTGAAACAGTGACAGATTTTCTTTTCTTGGGCTCCAAAATCATTGCAGATGGTAACTGCAGCCATGAAATTAAAAGATACTTGTTTCTTGGAAGGAAAGCTATAACAAACTTAGAGTATTCAAAAGCATAGATATCACTTTGCCAACAAGTGTCCGTGTAGTCAAAGCTGTGGTTTTTCAAGTAGTCGTGTACAAATGTGAGAGTTGGATCATAAAGAAGGCTGAGCACTGAAGAATTGATCCTTTTGAACTCTGGTGTTGGAGAAGACTCTTGACAGTCTCTTGAACAGCAGGGAGATCAAACTAGTTAGTCCTAAAGAAAATCAACCCTGAATATTCATTGGAAGGATTATTGATGTTGAAGCTGAAGCTCCAATACTTCGGCCATCTGACGTGAAGAACTGGCTCACTGGAAAAGACCCTGATGTTGGGAAAGACTGAAGGCAAAAGGAGAAGCGGGCAGCATAGAATGAGATGGTTAGATAGCATCGCTGACTCAACAGACACAAATCTGAGCAAACTCCAGGAGATAATGAAGGACAGAGGAGGATAGCATGCCGCAGTCCATGAGGTCGAAAAGAGTAGGACAGGGTTTAGCGACTGAACAACAACAATTAAATGAAAATTCCTGATTAAATAAGTGAATGACTCAATTTGAGGAGTGCAATTAATAATAACTACACTAACTGATGTATTTAAACCCTTTAATCCTAGGGTCTGAACATATAACAGATATTTAACTAATTGTTCTTCTTGATACACATTTCACTAATAATCATTTTATAACCCTTGAAAAAAGCCCTTAGAGTCTTATATTTGAAATAAGTGATAAACATAATAATTGCACCTTGGGAAGTATTTGATTATTTCGGTTTTAATCCCAAAAGAAAAATACAGTGGGAAAAAAAATGGCATTCTTTTCAATAAGCAGGTAAAAAAAGGCAATTCTCTGAAATATTTATCCAATTTTATTTATTTTTAATTGCTTCAGAAGGGAAGGTATTCACACCAAGTCACAGCATGTAACAACCTTCTGCAGCAGGATTAGAAACTACTAAAAATATAACTTCATTGAAAAAGTGCTGACAGATGCTTTATAAACAAGCACATAAACATCTGAAACTATTACCCCTGGTTAGACAAAAAAATTGAAGGCAAAATAAACATGCTAGGTAGGTAGAACAAATCAGCTAAATATGTTTAAAACTGTGGGGCTCCAGAAAGAGAAGCAGAGAGATGAAGATGTCTAAATTGGTGAGCTATATGCTTTGGGATACTAAAGGTTTCAATAAAACACCTTGAGGAAATTTCATTTTCTAACTGTATAACTTCTCTCTCTCTAGCCTACGTTTTTCATGCAAATGTTAGTATACCATTACATCATATATTCTTTCTAATATGTAACACAACCAAGTTACCTAGAGATTCCTTATGTCATTCCTTTATTTAATCCCTCTTTTGCTTCAACAATACGTGAGCCGTGAACTTCCAGATGTTCAAGCTGGCTTTAGAAAAGGCAGAGGAACCAGAGATCAAACTGCCAACATCCACTTGATCACCGAAAAAGCAAGAGAATTCCAGTAAAACATCTACTTCTGTTTTATTGACTATGCCAAAGCCTTTGACTGTGTGGATCACCACAAACTGTGGAAAATCCTGAAAGAGATGGGAATACCAGACCACCTGACCTGCCTCTTGAGAAACCTCTATGCAGGTAAGGAAGCAACAGTTAGAACTGGACATGGAACTACAGACTGGTTCCAAATAGGGAAAGGAGTACGTCAAGGCTATATGTTGTCACCCTGCTTATTTAACTTACATGCAGAGTGCACCATGAGAAACACTGGACCGGATGAAGCACAAGCCAGAATCAAGATTACCGGGAGAAATATCAATAACCTCAGAGATGCAGATGACACCACCCTTATGGCAAAAAGTGAAGAAGAGCTAAAGAGCCTCTTGATGACAGTGAAAGAGGAGAGTGAAAAAGTTGGCTTAAAGCTCAACATTCAGAAAACTAAGATCATGGCATCCAGTCCCATCACTTCATGGCAAAAAAATGGGGAAACAATGGAAACAGTGACAGACTATTTTGGGGGGCTCCAAAATCACTGCAGATGGTAACTGCAGCCATGAAATTAAAAGATGCTTACTCCTTGGAAGGAAAGTTATGACCAACCTAGACAGCATAATAAAAAGCAAAGACATTACTTTGCCAACAAAGGTCCATCTTGTCAAGGCTATGGTTTTTCCAGTGGTCATGTATGGATGTGAGAGTTGGACTATAAAGAAAGCTGAGCACTGAAGAATTGAAGCTTTTGAACTGTGATGTTGGAGAAGACTCTTGAGAGTCCCTTGGACTACAAGGAGATCCAATCGGTCCATCCTAAAGGAGATCAGTCCTGAGTGTTCATTGGAAGGACTGATGTTGAAGCTGAAACTCCAATACATTTGCCACCTGATGCGAAGAGCTGACTCATTTGAAAAGACCCTGATGCTGGGAAAGACTGAGGGCAGGACGAGAAGGGGATGACAGAGGATGAGATGGTTGGATGGCATCGCTGCCTTGATGGACATGAGTTTGGGTGGGCTCTGGGAGTTGGTGATGGACAGGGAGGCCTGGCAAGCTGAGGTTCATGTGGTCACAAAGAGTCAGACACAACTGAGCGACTGAACTGAACTGACATCATATATTCCTTCTGATATGTAAAACAACCAAGTTACCTAGAGATTCCTCATATCATTCCTTTATTCAATCCCTGTTTTGCTAAAAACATTTGAGTTATTAAATAGAGAACGTTTATATGCGATATTTCTTTTAATCCTTCAACTAGCATGTGATGGCATCACCAACTCAACGGACATGAGTTTGAGCAAGCTCCGGGAGTTGGTGATGGAGGGGAAAGCCTGGTGTGCTGCAGTCCAGGAGGTCACAAAGAGTTGGACACGACTGAGCAACTGAACTGAAACTAAGCATGTGTTACTGTATTAATAATAACAGTAATTGCTTTTATTATTATCTATTATATGCTAATTACATGCTGGACATTGTCAGTTTTATTCTGTCAGCAACCCAGTGAGATGGGTAACATGATTAAATCCATTTTACAGATGAGAAAAATGGAAGAACCCAAAGAGGTGAGTTGCCTATCCAAGGTTACAAAGCTTCAGGTGATGAGAAAATCTGGATGGAATGGATTGGGAGCCTAAGCTCTTAACCTCAACAACAGTGTGACATACTCTATGCATGTGCCTCCATGCTTTTTTGCAGAAAGGTGTAAACATGAGCCGGCTATAACTAGATACCTAACTTCCACTTGTGGCTCAGTTGCGATTCCTCCAAAGTCACATGAGTGCTATGGTGGTAAAGCAGGAGAGCACCCCAAATATCCAGGCTCCTGGCTCACTGCCCTTGACCTGAGGACATGTGCCCCACTGTGGGGCGAGGAGGTGACCATCTTAGCCTGCAGCATTGGGAGAGGAGGGCCTAGGGAGTCAGAACTCAGGTTCCTATAGGACAGAGGCCTTTTACTGTGTCTACCTCACTATGTACCTGAGAAAAATTAATTCATGACTTCAAAATACAAGGGACGCTTTCCTCATGTCCAATTTAGGCTTTAGTTTCCAGTTTCATCCCTACATGCACAGTCTTGAGTAGAACACAACCACAGAAATTCCCAGAGATGCGCATTCAACCCACAACAGACAAAGGTGATTCTGATAGCAGCTTTACTAGCCAGGAATCACAGGCAAATTATATCATATCTCTAACCTATTATTTCCCCATCTGCAAAATAGTCATGATGCAACTTCTAGAGTTGTCATAAAGACTAAATGAGTGAATATATGTGAATGCCTGGTGTAGCATAGTGCTTAGAATACAATAGATACCCAAGGTGTGTTAGATTTCTCCTCTCTGCCTCTACACATGTATAGACGTGTGTGCATATACATAGTTACCTTTTCACTAAACCTAATTCCCCAGACTCAGGTTCCAGAAGACTAGCAGAGTTCCAGGTTTACAAACAGAAAGTGGATTAAATGCTGTGGGGCTCAGGTATCAGGAGGTCTCCAGGTCTGGGTCAGTGCACGGGGCTACCTCCATCCCAGCACCGTGAACGCACAGTGCTGGATCAGGGTGGGTCACAAGGCATGCTTAGACACACGTTTTCTCCTGCAGGAAATATTGTCATTAGCTATAGGGACGCTAAGATGCTTCTCAACCTGCTTAGCGAGTATCACTTTGTTCCCCCAAACATTGTAATCACTATTTTCCCATCACATGGGGTACAGCACAAAAGTTATTAAGAGCATCACTCTCTCTGTATATAGGAGACTTTACTGAAGAATTGATGCTTTGGAACTGTGGAGTTGGAGCAGACTCTTGAGAGTCCCTTGGACTGCAAGGAGATCAAACCAGTCCATCCTAAATGAGATCAGTTCTGAATGTTCATTGGAAGGACTGATGCTGAAGCCGAAACTCCAATCCTCTAGCCACCTGATGCGAAGAACTGACTCGTTGGAAAAGACCCTGATGTTGGGAAAGATTAAGGGCAGGAGGAGAAGGGGACGACAGAGGATGAGATGGTTGGATGGCATCACCTACTCAATGGACATGAGTTTACGCAAGTTCCTGGAGTTGGTGATGGACAGGGAAGCCTGGCGTGCTGCAGTCCGCGGGGTCGCAAAGAGTCGGACACGACTGAGTGACTGAACTGACTGAACAGATGAAAAGAACAGTGGAATGTTAACTTCCTATCACTAACAAAACACCTCTTCAACCACAAAGCTATTTGGCAGCAAGTTTCCACCAACTTCTATTGAAACAAACAAAAAAAAAAAACAATAAAGAACTGCAGTTTTCTTTACTTTTTTATTAGCACTTTGGAATTCATAGTCACCTTTTCTGTTGCTTATTTTTATTTCCTCTCTTACCTGCAGCTAATGAGCATCACCGCTGACTAATGCCCAGCAGGGTGAGTATACTTCTTCCACAAAAATGTGTTCTTAAGTCATAAATGCCTGCCTGGATTATAAAATTATTGCTTTATTACTTCCATGCTGAGCTGTTCAATGTCACATGGCGAAGGATTTTTACACATTAGTCACAAGAAATAAAAAAGTAACACCTAACTGAATGTGAGAAAGATTTTTCTTTCACTTTATAAGGGAAATATTTTTGCAACAGTGTTGACTAGATGCAACAGAATTTCTAAAGTATTACTTTTGGCTGAAAGAACATTTGACTATTAATTCTATAAAATAATCACGGCCCTGGGACTTCATACCACCGTAAGGATTAATGAAGATCAGGGCTTCCTTGGTGGCTCAGTGGTTAAAGAATCTACCTGCCAAGGCAGGAGACATGGGTTCAACCCCTGATTCAAGAAAATCCCACATGCCTGCGGAGCAATGAAGCCCGTGCATCTCAACTACTGAACGCACACACCCTAGAGCCCAAACTCAGCAACAAGAGCAGCCACCTCAATGAGAAGCTTGTGCAGCGCAGCTAGAGAGTAGCCCCAGCTCGCTGCAACTAGAGAAAGGCCCGCGTGGCAATGAAGACCCAGAACAGCCAAAATTAAATTAATAAATAAAATTATTTTTTTAAAAAAATCATGAAGCCACAGGCAGTGTGTCTGCCAAGCCCAGGCACACACATGGATCCTTTCAGACACGGCTGGGGCGTAAGGAGCGACACCCTGTACCAAGAGGGAGGCTGAGCACCCTCACGTCTTTTCTAATGTTCATGGGTGCCCCTTCCGTTACACACGGTCTGTTCCCCAAACACAGTGCCTCCGATGCTAGCTCCTGTCTCTGCACCCTTGCCTTTGCTCCATGGATATTAGTTCAATGTTCTCTGCTCAGCAAACTCTTCCCCGAACGTCTGAACTCTCTCACCCCTTGACACATCCTGTGTGTGTCTTCTTTACACAAACAAGAGCTATCTGAAATCAGTCTGTTCATTTACACTCCACCCTCATTATTTGTGGGACTAATGTATCTATTTTCCCTGGTGGCTCAGCTGTAAAGAACCTGCCTGCCAATGCAGGAAACCCAGAATCGATTCCTGGGTCGGGAAGATCCCCTGGAGAAGGAAATGGCAACCCACTCCAGTAGTCTTGCCTGGAGAATCCCACAGACAGAAGAGTCTGGCAGACTACAGTCCATGGGGTCACAAAGAATCAGACACAACTTAGCAACGGAACAACAACAATGTAGGTATAGTTTAATGAAGCCCAAATTACCGATGGCTCCTAGGACAAATAGAGGGTCAGCTTCCTCAGAGACCTTGGTCACAGAATTTTCATCAACCGATCAATACATAACCTTGTTTTCTGTGTGTTTCTGCTTAAAAACCAATCAATACATAATCTTGCCTTATGTGTGTTTTTGTTTAAAGTCATCTTTTTAATATACTCTGTTGATTCATTAACACTGAACTCAAGGCCAACAGCACAGTGCCTCACGCCTGAACGAAGCTTGTCTAACACACATGGTTTCTCCATAAGGTACATCGCAGCCTTCTAGTGCTCAGGAACCTCAGACAGCACTTCAACACTACACTCAAGGGCCATTTTCAACAACGAAAAATAGAAAAATATGAAAAACTTAGCACTAAATAGACCATGGAAAGGCACTTGCTTAGTCTGAGCTGAAACAAGAAGCAGAGACAGACTTGCTCCACCTAAGTTGGAAACACATGTCAGGAGGTTCAGATTTTTCACTGCTTTGTACATGTCTGTGAAAACCATGAAAGTGCCACAGGCATTAACCTTAGGGTCACAAATAAATTTTAAGAGTGTAGGCATATTCATACAGAATCCTTGAGTAGCAATGACTATATTTGCCTCTTTTGCAGTTACCCATCCCTCCTTGAGACTGAGCTCCGTGCAAATGGGGGTTCTGCATGGTCTTTCCTCACTGTTGCACCCCCAGCAATAGAGCAGTGTGTGTCAGATGGTTGATACCTTGGCTGACTTACTGAGCTAGAGCTCTTTCCCTCTGCCCAGAAAAGTCTGACTCTAACACCCTCTCCTTCTCATCCTCCAAAACACACCTCAAAAGCAGCCTCCACTTCCTACCAGGTTTAGTTGTTTTCCTTCTAGAGTCCCTGAACATCCTAAGAGCATCTCTTATCATGTGTATCTGTTAGTCACTCAGTCATCTCTGACTCTTTACGACCCCATGGACTATATAGCCAGGCTCCTTTGTCCATGGGATTCTCCAGGCAAGAATACTGGAGTAGGCTGTCATTTCCTTTTTCGGGGCTCTTCCCAACCAAGGGATGGAACCCAGGTCTCCAGCATTGCAGGCAGATTCTTAACCACTGAGCCACCAAGGATCTCTATCATAACATGCATCAAATTCTGTTTAAATTAATTGTTTACTTATCAGTCTCCTTCACTAGGCTATGAGTCCCTTGTGGGCATTATCTGGTTCATAACTATCTTTATCTCTTGCAGGTAAGGTTGTATCTGGTTTGTACTAGGAATTTAGCAAACATTTGCTTAAAAAACAAATGTTCAAAGTTTATACATCTGTTTACAAGTATGGTATTTATCTAAGGGATAAATATACTAAAAATTATCCTTTACAGAGAGATTTTTGCCTCTTGTTTAAAGAAAAATCTTCGTGCTTCTATCATAAAATTAGGACTTCCTTAGAATCTACTATCCTGGCCACCTCATGAATTTATGGCTTATAATGATCATCTCACCATGTATATCAAATCACCATGTTATACACCTTGGCCAGTTGCTTCAGTCCTATCTGACTCTTCGCAACTCTATGGACTGTAACCCACAGGCTGCTCTATCCAAGGGATTCTCCAGGCAAGAATACTGGAGTGGGTTGCCATTTCCTCCTCCAGGGATGTTATGCACCTTAAACATGTGCAATTTTATTTTAAAAGGAATATAATTTTTTAAAAGTGAAATGAACAGTGTCTCCTCATATTGTGAACAGTGGTTTATCCTTGAGGAGACGTCAGCTGAGTGAAATGCAAAAACCTCTAGAAAACATCAAACCAACAATGGAAAATAGTTTAGGTGTTTTTAGACTTGTCAAACAGAGCTTTGATAACTCTGTCAAAGGATTCTGCTTTGATGTGTGTGTTTCATAAAAGTGTTGTCACCTTCATAGGCTGCAATGTGAACCCAGCATTTTACCATAAGCTACTGAATTAAGTCAATGTCCCTGAATAAAATCCAGACTTCACAGCCTGACTTAAATCTCCAGGCTGGAGGAGTTATGACCTCCGGGAGCCCTGTGCAGTCCCACCTGGAAAGGCTTCTTTCCTCCTTTCCACCACTTGCCCAAATCATCATTCAAGACCTATCCATTCTTCCCAGCCCTTCCAGGTCTACCTGCTCCCAAGATCCAACCCGTGACAGTTTCATCCCACTCTTATCTCACCCTCCTTTCTCACCACTAGTAACTATTCCAAACCCTTGCTTCTTATCTCATTAACTAATGCTCCATGAGTATCCTTATATATTTTATTTGCTTTATTAGATAGGCAAGAACTATCCAGAACCATTGCCTCCCAGCAGCACTCAAGGAAGAGCCCAGAAGTCAGTAAGTATTCATTAAACACAGGTGTGAATACGAAGCTACTTGATAACAGAGTATAATCCTTATCACATAATAACAAAAATAATGAGATCCTATATTTATAACATCATTCAACCCCACAGTACCAACTATACCTGAAGGCACAGACAACTTACCATTATTTTCAGCATAAATCCTTATGACAGGCATTAACTCGAAGAGCACTTTGGGCTTGGACTCGATAAGTTTCATGTTCCTCCTGTCCCAGCCAGCACCTTCAAGATACAAGCCGTAGACATAGACACCCTCTGTGGGAGGGGCAGAAATGTCATCCTTCATCCACTTGGTGACTTCATTGCAAAGAACCATATTGTCCAGAGCCCAGCCTTTGTTGGCTCGAGTTATTTCCTACTCAGGGCAAGAGCAAAAGGAAAGGATGACATCAGCAACTAGATGTAATGTAAAAAGCATAATTATGACAACAATATAGCCCCAGATTCAAAAAAGGTAGGATAGTATTTAAAGGGTTTTAAAAGATCCTCTCATAAGCAATACCCGTGTCCTAATTTAACCATATTTATACTTCAGTGTCAAATAACTTGATGCTTTCAAATTATGGTTGTGGAGAAAACTCCTTGGACTGCAAGGAGATCAAACTAGTCAATCCTAAAGGAAATCAGCCCTGACTATTCATTGGAAGGACTGATGCTAAAGCTGAAGCTCCAATACTTTGGCCACCTGCGGTGAAGAGCTGACTCATTGGAAAAGACCCTGATGCTGGGAAAGATTGAGGGCAAGAGAAGAAGGGGACAACAGAGAATGAGATGGTTGGATGGCATCACCGACTCAATGGACATGAGTTTGAGCAAACTCCGGGAGATAGCAGAGGACAGGGGAGCCTGGTGTGCTTCAGTACATGGGTTTGCAAAATATCGGAGATGACTTCATGACTAGATAACCATTTTAAAAGAAATATAAAATCAAATCAAATATAAAAATAAATATTTTTAAATCTAAGCTAGCAGCCTGAGAACAAGTTGCTGGATTTATGTTCAGGACAAAGTTAACTGCTGGTGGCCAAACCAGACAATCATTCTGCCTTATTATAAACTACATATTCAAAACTATAATGAAAGAAGAAAGCCCTCCAGAGGAAAATTGTAATAACACAACAGGTAAAAATCAGTGCTATCACCTGTCGCATTGCAGTTAAAAATCCTTGAGGGTTAAAAAAGCCCGTCATCCAGAAGCAGTGGGGTCGGTCATTGAAAACCCAAGAGGTAAACTGGCAGTTTCTTTCAATAAGTTCAGTAAACCAGAAACCCAAGGTACTTGAAACCCAAGATGCCTGAAATGCAAACATGAAAACATGAATTAATACAGGTTTAATTCTACTGTGTAACTGACTATATTCACAGAAAAAAAAAAACAATAATGAAATATCAATTTCACTCTTAGAATTTAGAAGTCCCCAAGGCATAAATTTCTGCAGGGTTCTGACATTTAAGATGTCAAATTATTCCTTCTTAATAATATGAAGTATGTTAGAATCAACTAATCATCATGTGAATTCCAGATTAATCCAGCTTGGCATGCTGTTTAAGACATCTGCTGTCAATAAAAATCTCCTTCCATACACGAACATAGTTAAGATCAATTCTGCCATAAAGCAATTAAAACAATTAATTGAATTAAATTTAACGGGCTCCAACTATTTTTCCTTAGGCTATATTTTCAATAGATACATTATAAAATAGCATTTCTATTTATGTAAATGTGCTTATGGCCTTAACAGCACTTTATATTCTGTGAATGACAAATGTAGAAGCCTTTCTCCACTTATTTTTTTATGGGGCAAACAACATTTATTTTCTGAAGTTCCTATCTCTTAGAAAGCATTTTTATATTCTCCGATGAAGGGAATAAAAATGGAAACACAGGTCTCCTTACCAACAACAAATTAATTGCATTCATTGCCTGTAACGTTCTGCCTGAATTCACATGTGGAACTCATGTTATTATAACAGGCATGGCAATGTCATCAACATTATCAGCAGTCACACTAGAAGGTATCTCCAAATCATATTTTATAACATTTCACTGTAACTGCACTATTTTATGTGTGAATAAATGTACTGATCAACCTGAATAGATAAACCACTTGAATTTCAAATAGCTTGAGAATTGATATGCCTATTTTACAAGAGACACTGAGATTCCCAAAGACTGTTAATAAGTTGAGTAGAAAAAAGTCCTATATAAAAGGATTTTAAGTTCCAGGAAGTGGGACTTCCCTGGAAGTCCAGCGGCTAATCCCTATTTGAGGAACTAATATCCCACATCCTGTGTGGCACGGCCAAAAATTTTTTTAAAAGAGGTTCTTAGAGTCCCTTGGACAGCAAGGAGATCAAACCCGTCAATCCTAAAGGAAATCAACCCTGAATATTCATTGGAAGGACTGATGCTAGCCACCTGATGCAAAGAGGTGACTCATTGGAAAAGACCTTGATGCTGGGAAAGACTGAGGGCAGGAGGAGACAGGGATGACAGAGAACAAGATAGTTGGATGGAATCGCCAACTCAATGGACATAATAAGTGTGGGCACACTCCGAGAGACGGTGAAGGACAGGGAAGCTTGGCATGCTGCAGTCCATGGGGTCTCTAAGAGTTAGACCCGACTTAGCGACTAAACAGCAATGTTTAAAATGAGGTAACTCATTCTATCTCTTTATAGGTGTGTTAACTGAAAGATATGTGTTTATACAACATTTGATCTGAAGGCACAGGGACCCATTAACTAGGGTGTGTCTTCTGGCAAGGATCCCTGTTCCAGAACTGCAGGTGCTGACCAAGCTGGGTCAGCTGGTCTAGTGGGGAATGAGCCCACAATGGTCAGGGACCAGGTAGGTCACTAGCAAGAGGAGAGTCAATGCATACAGAAAACTCTCTGGCCTCCGCAATGAATTTTTTGCAGGGGAGGAGAGAAAGGAACCTGGTCAAAGCTAATTCTGAGTTTCTAAGTTGTGTGTCTAGAGGGATGGATGGGATGGTGGTTAATCAAATAAGATGAGAAGATAGTAGGCGAGCACTCCCTAGTTACCATATACTGCTTTCTGTCCCACTGCCTTGGAATCTGCCAAAGCCCTGGGTGAGGGATCAGAGGCTCATCACTAAAGGAGTCTCTCCTGAGAGATTATCAGTCCTAACTCCACCCTGCCCCACCATCTCATTTACCTGACCGACCTCCAAAAGTTCCAGTCACCCCAGGACCCAATCTCATCTCTGTAAGTTGCCCACCCTGGATAACCCCACCCTCCTGTCTCCCGAGTCCTCCCACACACCCTTGGCCCCACGATCAGCCAACTCCTCTACAAGGACACTCAGGTTCTCATTTTACTTCTCCAAGTAGAAAAACACCTCTTCAAACCTCATCTATTTCCCATACTGTTATATACAGAATGGGTAAACAACAGGGTCCGACATCCTGTGGCAAACCACAATGGCAGAGAAATTTTTTAAAAACCCCCATCTTACCGTATATATACACACAGATATATAATATTCCATACACCACAGAATATCACTCAGCCTGGGTGGGAGGGGAGTTTGGGGGAGGATGGATACATGTATTTGCAAGCCTGAGTCCCTTTGCTGGTCACCTGAAACTACCACCACACTGTTAACTGGCTATTCTCCAATACAAATTAAAAGCTTCAAAAATGATAATAAAGTAAGGAGAATGAAATAACGCCATGTACAGCAACACAGATGGACCTAGAGATTATCACACTAAATGAAGTCAGAAAGAGAAAAAGAGACTCACAGACATAGAGGAAAGAAATGTGATTACCAAGGAAGGAGGTGGGGGAGGGAAGGATGGGGAGTTTGAGATTAGCAGATGCAAACTATTATATGTAAAGTGGATAAACAACAGGGTGCAACCGTACAGCACAGGGAATTAGATTCAACATCCTGTGATAAGCCACAATGGGAAAAATACAAAACAGAATATACATATATAACAGTCACCTTGCTATACAGCAGAAATTAACCCAGCGTTGTATTAAATCAACTATATTTGCATAAAAATTTTATAAAAAGCCCATATCTCTCGTTTAGCACAATTAATAACATGCAATCAGTAAGAATACTGTTAAATTATTATCTTGTTACCTTGAGAGATATATACCCACATATTTACAGAAAAAGCAAGGAAGAAGATTTCTCCTTGGAGTGACTTTTGACATATGTGTGTGTGTCTAGGAACATCCCCTTCTATAAAACTAACCTTACAAGCTTTGAAGTCCATGAGTTTGGGTTTAAATTCTGATTCTTGGATTTCTAAGGTGTGTGATCTGGGAAACCATTTAATCTCCCCTGACCTAAGTTCCTCATCTGTAAAATATGGGTAATAAATTGTAAGATTTACATGAAACAGTGCATACAAATTGCCTGGCAGAGAACCTGAGATGTGGGAGACGTTAAATCATTTTCCCTACCTACAATGTAAAAATACAGGGCTTTAAGAGGATTAGTCCCTAAGCAAAAGAACACTCTTAAGCACATTATCTGTACATGCTTTCACTTGCCAATTACAAGTATTCACAACAATAAAGTGATTAGGCAGGATAAGAACTGACTTAAACATACTTTCTTCCAACGAGTGGGAATCCTGGCATCAAACATGCAGTTCAGAGCATCTCGTAGATTTTCACTCATGATGATGGTGCCATCAATGGCAAGTTTCAGCTCGGTCAGGGTGCTTCGGACCAGGGTGAGTACCCTCTGCATCCTGTCTATCTCCTGTCTGAGGAAAATGTTCATTGGCTGGAATGGCCCCATCTTTTGCAGCCTCTCCTTCACCTGCCATGGAGACATTAGCACATGAAAAATTATTTGACAGCTACTAATAGTTCTATATGGGGGTTTCCCTGGTGGCTCAGACGGTAAGGCATCTGCCCGCAATGCAGGAGACCCGGGTTTGATCCCTGGATCAGGAAGATCCCCTGGAGAAGGAAATGGCAAGCCACTCCAGTACTGTTGCCTGGAGAATTCCATGGATGGAGGAGCCTAGTGGCTCAGATGGTAAAGAACCTGCCTGTAATGTAGGAGACTTGGGTTGGGAAGATCTCCTGGAGAAGGAAATGGTTACCCACTCCAGAATTCTTGCCTGGAGAATTCCTTAGATAGAGAAGCCTGGTGTCCAGAGGAGCCCAGGACCCATACAGTCCATGGGCTTGCAGAGTCGAACACTATTGAGCAACTAACACTTTTACTTTTCACTTTCCCTGGTGGCTCAGTGGTAAAGAATTCACCGCCAAACAAGAGATGCAGGTTTGATCCCTGGGTCAAGAAGATCCCCTGGAGAGGGAAATGGGAACTCTCTCCGGTATTCTTGCCAAGGAGCCTGACGGGCTACAGTCCATGGGCTCATAAAGACTTAGACAGGACTGAGCATACACACAATGTTATATTATATACATGGTACTCTAGGGCTTCTGAAAGGGCCCTAAATTTTACAATTCCATAAATAGTAAGCTTGTTTTTAACTGTCAGAAAACAGAGAAGAAATAAAAGAAATATCTGTTAGAGGACCAGCTGATTTTTCATCCCAGGTGAGAGAAGACAGGCAGCCATTAATTCACAGAAGAATATATGGGTTGTCATTTCTTTCTCCAGGGGATCTTCCCAACCCAGGGATCGAACCCAGGTCTCCCACATTGCAGGCAGACACTTTAACCTCTGAGCCACCAGGGAGCCCAACAATTCTGAAGGCTGTCTCAAAAAACTAGATTTCTGTTTTTAAAGCTTTTTATTTTTTCCATCAAAGCATCTATCCATCCACTCACCCATTCATTTCTGTCTTGCAAGTATTTATTCAGAGTCTTTTGTGGATCAGATATCATGCCAGGCTGAATTGTTCTATCTTAAGCAAATTCAGCAAAAGGAAGATGACTCTTCTAAACTCCATACATACCACCATGTTTATTTATGAAAGGAAATGGTAACCCACTCCAGTATTCTTGCCTGGAGAATCCCGTGGACAGAGAAGCCTGGCGGGCTACGGTCCATGGGGTCGCAAAGAGTCGGACACGACTGTGTGACGACCACTTCACTTAATATATTTTAGGCACTTTCGTTGCTTTATAAATATTTCAGCCACTGCTAGACATGAATGACTGCTTTCCTGATACTATAATGAAAGGCGCTTATGAAAGCTGGTAACAGTATTGATTTTCTCCAAGCAAGTGATCAGAGTTTCTTCCACAGGAAATGATTCCCTTGGTGAGAGTTCTTTGAGTTCAGTCTATGGTGAAAAATTCGCAGCCGAAATGGCCTGCTTCATGGAAAACAATAGGATGCTAAAGAAACAAAATGCAGAATTCCTTCTGAAAACCAAGTGGAAAGGGCAATATATAAAGAAACTTGGTGGTCCTATGACAGAAATGTCACAAAGTTAGTCCAAGTAATCTCTTAAGACTACAAGGAAAGTAAGCCACTTACTTTTGCTTTTAGCAAAGATTTAAACATGTTATCAGGGTAAAGCTTTTCACAATACATGCTAAAATGTCCAAAAAAATTAACATAATTGTCATAATTTTGCTTAGAAGTTACTTGATATTAAAAGGACAAATTGGGGGGACTTCCCTGGTGGTCCAGTGGCTAAGACTCCACCCTTCCAACACAGGGGGCCCAGGTCAGGGAACTAGCTGTCACATCTTGCATGCCACAGCTAAGACCCAGCACAGTCAAATAAAATACATTAATTTAAAAAAAAAGATAAATCAATTTACAAAACCCATGTGACAAAGAAGCTGCAGAGTTAATGATATAACTATAGACTCCCTGAAATTAAGAAGGCCTGAATTATTTTTGTAAAATAATTGACACTTTACTCTAAGAATACATTATTTTCCTTTGAACAAATGACATTATGAGGTGCCTCCAGGAGACGTTATAGAAAAGCAATCCTAACCCATCGATACACACTTATAATTTAACTATGAAGATTAACTCTCTCATCAGACTTAGTATTTATATTTTGAAATGATTACGTCAATAGGTTCAAATACTTCTTTTACTGCTTCTTCAAGAAGTGAAGTCTTTAAATAATTTCTTTAATTTCAGAAAAATTATTTTTGCCCTCCTCCCTTCTTCCTCAAACTTCCCAGGTGGCACAGTGGTAAAGAATCCACCTGCCAAAGCAGGAGATGCAAATATGTGGGCTCCGTCCCTGGGTTAGGAAGATGCCCTGGAGAAGGAAATAGCAACCAACTCCAGCATTCTTTCCTGGAGAACTCCTATGGACAGAGGAGCCTGGTGGGCTACAGTCCATGGGGTCGCAGAGTCAGACACAACCGAATGACTGAGCACAACACTGCTTCCTCACCGCCCCCGCACCCAACCACCCTCCACATCCACAGCTGTTTGTCAGGATGCCATCAACTCACTTCAAAAGGACCATAGTCCGGGGGCAGCTTCTCCAGCATGTCATCAGCCAGCCGGGCCACCACGGCCTCCCTGGTCTCATCCCCTCCGCCAGAGCTGTCCTTGGGCTGGATGCCCAGGATGGTGTCCAGCACGTCCTTGGCCAGCTTGCTCTGGTAGGTGATGTCGGCGTTGGGGTGCAGCCCGAACACCTCGGGACTGTCGTAGGTGGGCAAGCTCTGAACAATAAATAGCCACAGTGAGCTCAGACTGCTGACACAAGCCCCAGTTAAATCACACGTCTTAGCAAACGACAGGATTTTATTAGGATAAGCATTTACATGATATGTCTTATTTGCAGCAGGCTACGACTGAGCGACTGAACTGAACTGAACCATCTCAATAATTTCTCTAGGAAAGAATCAAAAGCGGGACTCCCCTGGTAGTCCAGTAGTTAAGAATCTGCCTTCCAATGCAGGGGATGCGGGCTCAATCCCTGGTCAGAGAACTGAGATCCCACACACCTCGGGGCAACTAAGCCCATGAGCCACAACTACTAAGACCGTGTGCCACAGCTACTGAGAGCAGACACTGCAACGGAAGACTCTGAATGCGGCAACAAAGATCTTGCGAGCCAAAACTAAGACCCAATGCGGCCGAGTAAATAAATGAATATATATTTTTTTAATAGAATCAAAAGTCGTCCCGAAAAGAAAATTAACATAATAAGCCCATGGTTCTTTAATGTCTGCACTTTAAGCAAATTGATTCAGAGACACTATCTTATTTTATAATATATTTATAAAATAGAAAGGGAACTATGGAATGGTATTTTGTTTCTCAATGGTCCCATCTAATTCAAACCAGTTGTTTAAATAAATGGTGTATAACTAATCATCACTAAAAATTACAGTTTTAGCAATTATGGCCCGATAAAACCAGAGGTGGGGAATGTACTCTCCCAAGGAGAAGAGAGACTAGGGAAAGTGAGAAATATTAAAAGAGCAACAAAGTTAGAAAAACATACAGCGAGAGACATTAAGAAGCAGAAAGTGAAAGCCTCTCAGTCATGTCCGACTTTACAGTCCATGGAATTCTCCAGGCCAAAATACTGCAGTGGGTGGCCATTCCTTCTCCAGGGGATCTTTCCAACCCAAGGATCGAACCCAGGTCTACCCCCATTGCAGGTGGATTCTTTACCAGCTGAGCCACCCAGGAAGCCTAAGAATACTGGAGTGGGTAGCCTATCTTCTCCAGGGGATCTTCCCGACCCAGGAATCTAACCAGGGTCTCCTGCATTGCAGGCGGATTCTATGCCAGCTGAGCTATCCAGGAAGCCCTTAAGAAGCAGAACAGCAGAACTAGCAGATAAATACTACCCCAGCTACTTGAACAAAAGAAAATTTACCTACAATTTGACATATACTTCTATGGGAGAACTGCATACTTAACTTTATTCATGGTTTCCCTCCCTTCTAGTCTATTATTTTATTCCTTTTTGCTTAATGCCTTCTTATGAGCTAACTCCAATTCCTATAAAATGAGACGTGTATAAATAAATATATGTGCAGGCATACCTAAATTTACACCTTCGTATGCACTTCTCCTCTTCACTGCAAATGATTTAAAGGCACATATAATACAGTTAAGACAAATATATTTGTAGATTTGAATTAATAAAAGTGTATGGCTGATGATATATGGTAAACTCATTGCACATATATATCACAGAACCTCTAAATATACTGATAAATTTAGCTCTTTGGGGCTGTTTTGCTTTAGTTGGTTCACCCTGAGATAAATCTTAGAGGCAAAAGAGATCGCTAAATAATGATCTAATGAATTCCAGGTACAGAGACAGAAAATGTAGTTACTTGAAAGCACAAATCAAGTTTTCCCCCAGATTTCCTGTCAAAACCTTATTCCTTCTCGGAGCCAGACTTTAAAGTTGGAAGTGATGTTCCCCCCAGGGATATTTGGCAGTCTGGAGACATTTAAGGTTGTTATAATGGGGTAGGAAGTGAAACTGACATTTAGTGGGTAGAGGACAAGGGTGATGTCAACCATTCTACACAGGACTGTCCCCCGCCCCTACAAAAATGTATTCAGCTCGAAATGTCAATGGTGCCAAAGCTGAGAAACTGAGTCTTAGAGGAGCCTCTTATACAGAGTGTGTTTCTGAGAATACTCATATGCTGTCCATCAGGTCAGAATTAAGAACCAGATGTCATGGAATAAGGTAAATGCTTTGAAACACAAAACAAGATTGAGTATAGGGCATTGAGTATAATGCCCTACACAAAAGGGCATTTGTGTAGGTTCCCTGGATCTAAATCTCCCCAATCTATCATCTCTCCAAAGAAAATTCCTCACTGGGGCATTAAAAGAGAAGGAAAGTGGGACTTCCCTAGAGGTCCAGTGGTTAAGACTCCGAGATTCCACTGCAGGGGGGGCATGAATTCTTCTTGTCCCTGGTCAGAGAACTGAGTTTGTGTTGACAAAAAGAGAGAGAGAAAAAAGGGAAGGAGAGAACCAACACAAAACATACACTCAGAACAAATATAAACAGTTTAGTCATTAGAAGAATATAAACATATGAAGACAACATCTCTGGCGCTCAGAACCTTCCACGTTCAGTATGTATCACCATTAAAATTTCTTTTCAAAGAAGTGTGAAGTATAAATAAATAACAACAAAAAAGTCACCTGTCTATAGATATTTGCTCTATGCATAAAATTCTGAAGATGACCAACCTGGATATACTGAAGATAGTTATCCACTGTGTTGCATTTTGGAATATTGTAGCCTTGGTAAAAGCTGAAATCTGGTCCAAACATATTTTCACTGAACCAAACCTTAGCAAGGGTGTTCAACAGTCTCTTGTCATAGTCATCGGTGACTCTGCCTCCATACTGAATCTCTCCTATCATGTAGCGGACAGTGGTCCAAGAGACACCCTGGGAAAAGTTACAGAAGGAAGGTGCAGAACTGATTACTGTCTCACCCCCATTTTCCCTGCCAAGTAACACCCATGTATGCATCGTCATCACTGTCATCCATGTCATCTGCTCATGCACTCATTCATTCACTCCTCAGTAACTAAAAAGTGCAGAAAGAAAATTAAATAGACAAACATGAGGGGAACTCAAAGCTCCTGTTCATGATTTGAAACAGAGTCTCTTGCATTCATGTACTTCTTGACTTTGATTTCAATAGGAAAAAAATGCTTATTTTTTTAGAATATTGAGGCTGTTCCTTAAAAAGCACACATTCAAGAGTATGTGGATAAAGAAGTGGTATGTATGTACAATGGAATATTACTCAGCCACTAAAAGGAACAAAATAGGGTCATCTGTAGAGATGTAAGTGGATCTAGAGTCTGTCTTACAGAGTGAGGTAAGTCAGAAAAACAGATATCATATGTTAACACATATATGCGGCCTCTAGAAAAATGGTACAGATGAACCTATTTCCAAGGCAGGAGTAGGGACACAGGCATAAAGAATGGGCATGTGGACATAGTGGGGGAACGGAAGGGTGGGAAAATTGGGAAATTGGGATTGACATATGTCCACTGTGTGTTAGTCACTCAGCCGTCTCCAACTCTATGCTACCCCATGGACTGTAGCCCACCAGGCTTCTCTGTCCATGGGGATTCTCCAGGCAAGAGTACTGGAGTGGATTGCCATGCCCTCCTCCAGGGGATCTTCCCGACCCAGGGATTGAACCCAGATCTCCTGCACTGCAGGCGGACTCTTTATCATCTGAGCCACAAGGGAAGCCTCATACATACACTGCCACATATAAAATAGAGAGCGAGTGGGAAGCTGGTGTATAGCACAAGGGGTAGGATGGGGGTGGTGTGGGGGAAAGGTGTAAGAGAGAGGGGATATATTTATGTACATGGCTGATTCACTCCATTGTACAGCAGAAACTAACACAACATTTTAAACCAATTATATTTCAATTTTTAAAAAGTCATCTAGACTCTAAATTTTGGGGGTTTTAGGATTTTAAAAAACAAGCTTCTTCATCCATTGCTCCCTCCCTCCAATAGATCCTGTTAGGTTGTCTTACTTGTAATGTCAACTTGCCTTGGAGAAACAAAAAGATAATTAAAATGTGTTCATTTTTTCCCTGAAATTAAGAGGTTAGTGTGACCCAAGTTGCTACGACTTAAAGAGGATGACTTTGCCAGCACGGAAAACCATCGCTGTTACAGGATTTCACCCAAGGCTGGTGGGGGCGGCGGGAGGGGGTGGGGAGGGTCGTGTTAGCTCAAGGATTCAAGCCCCAAATCACCCAAGGCAGAAAGCAGTGTGCACAAAGTACCTTTTTGAGATCCATGTCATCTAGGTGGTTCTGGACGAACTGCACTGTGGCATTAAAATCGGCTTGGTTAAACTCATAGGGGATGTTCCAACCCAGGGGCCCGAATTTGCGCCTCTCCTGGACCGTGGAGTGCAGGAAAGCCACGGCATACAACATGGGCTTCCACTGGGCCACGGCACTCACGTCCAGCAGGTCCTGGCTCACCCCTGTGAGGCCAGTGGGGAAAAACCGTCTCATCTCTCAAACTTCTTTATTTTCTACCACTTCTACAAGTTATTAATCATTGCTTTAAATTCCTGATGTTAAAATTCACTTATCTTGAACCATCTTTATCATAGTCATATGGCAGTTGTAATTTAACTTTTGGGTCCCCAGAGGACATTTCTCTGGAAAATACGTACAGAGATTTGAGGGGAGTAGGGTCTCACTCACATGGATAAAGTTCTTACCAACATAACCAGAAAAAAGTGGGGATAAAAATGGTGGCAAAATAAAATACTGCTACTATTACTACAATGACCATTAATAATAGACATTATTATTATTACTATGAAGGGCATGTACACAGGTTGCAAATACTTCTATATACTCTATTAACAATTTAATATTAATTAGAATACTGTATACAGTAGCCCATTGCTATTGAGTAGCACAAACCATTAGATATAAAATAAGCAAGAAGGAGATATTGTATAATATGGGGAATACAGCCAGTATTTTATAATAACTATAAATAGAACATAACCTTTAGAAATTATGAATCACTATATTGCACACTTGTAATTTACGTTGTTCAGCAACTACACTTCAATTAAAAAGAATAATAAAAAATAATAAAATTTAAAAGAAGCCCTTTGCAACCTGAGTGTATTCTCCAAATTGTAGTCATGATTATTACACAGATATATATTTGTCACACATACGATTATAAATGTTTTCACTAGCAAACTGCTTTTACAGACGTCATCATTCCACATCTACTCTATTGGCAACAATGTGAGCCTTGTTAGCAACTCCAAAAATATCTCTTTGTAGATTTTTCAAATTTATATGTAATAACTATGTTGATGATTTTTACTAAATACACTATTACAATTTAAATTTATCATTTTATTATCTCCATTTTAGATATGAGAAAACTGAAACACAGGTTGTTTGAGTGATGAGCACCCATGAGAAAGGAAGGACCAGAAGCAGGATTTTTAACTCCAAGCTCACGCTTTTTCTGTGACCATGAGCCTCAGACAGGAAGCTATAACACAGAGGGGGCAAATGTATTGGGAATAATCTTGGCTCCATTGGGGCAGGAGGGGCGTTTGGGTCTGATTCAGTTGCTGTGGTCAGATTTCTAACTTCGCTCACATCCCGACATCCTTATTCATGAGATAAAGGCAGAGGCCATAATTTTAATTCAGCTTCTTGTCTTGGAAGAGGCTACTGCCCTACTTTAGGTATGGAGCATGAAGACCATAAACAGCAACATTATCCAGTTTAGATGTAACATAAAAGGGCAGCTGTCAGGCAGAGAAGGCTGTGGTTGTTTAGTTGCTAAGTTGTGTCGGACTCTTTGCGAGTGCATGGACTGGAGCCCACCATGCTCCTCTGTTAGTGGGATTTCCCAGGCAAGAATACTGGAGTGGGTTGCCTTTTCTTTCTCCTGGTATCTTTCCAACCCAGGCATCAAGCCCGTGTCTCCTGCATTGGCAGGAGGATTCTTTATCACTGAATCAAGTGGGAAACTGAATAGCATAGGCCAAAGGAGAGTGATACTGGGGAAACAGGAAAAACATAAGATGGAATCCAAAGATCTGAGACCCTGACATGGCCAAGGATACTTCACGTGCAGCAGGACAGAGGTGGCTATGCCCTCACCATCATGTTAAATCATAGCACCACTTGCTATAACTAAACTTATCTAATTCCTTTTCCATAATGTCTTTAAAGAAAACAATGTAAGCATAAGAACTTCCATAAACTTGGAAGGATTCCTCGACTCACCACCATATGTTCTTTTCAGTCCTGCCCGGAGGCCCTGGGGGGGCTCATTGGCAAATTTGATGGACATCTGAAGGAGGGTGATGGGAAACTGCTTGTGAACCTCGGTTGTCATCCACAGGCGGAAAGAGTCATGTACAAGCTCGGTTTCTATAATTATATCCATTAGCTCATCCATGAAATCCAGTCCCAGATGGCAGTTCTGCAGAAGGGCCCATCCTCCCTAAGTCAGCAACAGGAAATGGAAATTAGTCCATTTTATGTTTCACCCAGAGATTCAAATTAGTACCTTCTTCAGAAATTAAGTAATTAAAACTTAACAGGAAAACACAGTAACCCCTATAAATTAATCTAGATCAAATCTAAGAATAGGATCAGATTTAACTGAGATAAGTTAATTTTTTCTTGTTCCACAAGTGTGTCTGATGGGATGCCATTACTAGCATGCATGACTCAATGGTTGGAGTCATGAAAATCAGCAAAGTGAAGCACAAAAAGAGAGTTCCTAGAACACTGGCAACAGGGTTTATAACCTCTAGAATGTGTAAGCACCTTCTCTGGGGAATCAGACTATTCTAACAAGAGTCTTAGAAGATAATAAGTCATATCTCTGATACACACTATTCTATGTGCATAAGAAGATTCTTTGTACAAGGCAACACAGGCAAAAATTTAGGTCATGCAATAATTTGTCATTTTAGTTGCTAAGTCATATCTGACTCTTTTGCGACCCTATGAACTGTCCATGGGATTCTCCAGGCAAGAATATTGGAGTGGGTTGCCTTTACCTTCTCCAGGAGATCTTCCCAACCCAGAGACCAAACGCAGGTCTCCTGCATTGCAAGGCAGATTCTTTACCACTGAGCCACCAGAGAAGCACCAGTGATAATTATTTCAATATATAATCCATAGAATAATTTTTCTAAAATCATCTACAATAGCCAGATCATAATCTTGATTTATTTTCTCGACTGTAATTTTGGATCATTTGGATTTGATTGGTGTAACCTGAGATATTTTTCTTTGCAAAAGATAAATAAGTACTAGATGTAAAATCTCAATCAAGTTACATGTAAAACTGATCCTTTTGGAATGTCACATATCCCCTTAAATTTTCTTCAGAAGTATATAATGAATAAATAACTATGGTGGCTCAGAGGTAAAGCCTCTACCTGCAATGCGGGAGACCTGGGTTTGATCCCTGGGTCAGGCAGATCCCCTGGAGAAGGAAATGGCAACCCACTCCAGTACTCTTGCCTGGAAAATTCTGTGGGCTACAGTCCATGAGGGCACAAAGAGTAGGACAAGACTGAGCAACTTCACTTCACTAATTTTGTCCTATGAAAATTTAATTGATACTGTTCACAATTCAAAAAAAGGAGACTTAAATGTGAAACATAATAACAAAAAGGCTTCAGATGCTCTTTCATTCAGAATACAAGTGACTCCTGATCTAAGTTTCTTAGGTGAGAATTTTGATGATTCAACCTCATCCATGGAAAAGGAATCCCTTAGCCAAGTTTGCTTCTTTGGCCTCACTGCTTTCTGTATTAATGTTCTGTGTTCTTCTTACTGAGCAGATCTTTCATTTTACTATTCTGGAATAGTTGGTTCATTCTGGCATAAAACACTACTGTCTCTGACAAGTTTTAAACATGCTCATAATAGTAAAAATCTTTTCAATTTGACTAGAAATTAAATTACTAAACAGAAAACACAGATAAATTGAAGGCTAAAAATATTCCATTTAAATTCTAATTTAGCTTCCTGAAATTATAATTATTTAAGTTAAATCATTATTTATTTTAAATTCATGTTAAATAAGTGTCCTGTGAATGTTAGTGTCTTTGTTTTCTAAGTACAGTACTAGCAGAGGGAAGAAGGCAAGGTTGGGGGTCAGGGAGGCCAAGAGGAAGGAGAGTCCAGGACTAGACCTGGGATTCTGAATCATGGATTATTTTTCATCTCAAGAAAATCCGAGATACCAAGGGAACATTTCATGCAAAGATGGGCTCAATAAAGGACAGAAATTATATGGAAATAACAGAAGCAGAAGATATAAGAAGAGGTGGCAAGAATACACAGAAGAACTGTACAAAAAAGATCTTCATGACCCAGATAATCATGGTGTGATTACTCACCTAGAGCCAGACATACTGGAATGCAAAGTCAAGTGGGCCTTAGGAAGCACCACTACGAACAAAGCTAGTGGAGGTGATGGAATTCCAGCTGAGCTATTTCAAATCCTAGAAGATGATGCTGTGAAAGTGCTGCACTCAACATGTCAGCAAATTTGGAAAACTCAGCAGTGGCCACAGGACTAGAAAAGGTCAGTTTTCATTCTAATCCCAAACAAAGGCAATGCCAAAGAATGTTCAAACTACCACACAAATTCACGGCAAATAGATGGGGAAGCAATGGATACAGTAAGAGACTTCATTTTCTTGGGCTTCAAAATCACTGCAGATGGTGACTGCAGCCATGAAATTAAAAGACATGTGCTCCTAGGAAAAAAAGCTATGACCAACCTAGACAGCATATTAAAGAGCAGAGACATTACTTTGCCAACAAAGTTCCATCTAGTCAAAGCTATGGTTTTTCCAGTAGTCATGTATGGATGTGAGAGTTGGACCATAAAGAAAGCTGAGCACCAAAGAATTGATGCTTTTGAACTGTGGTGTTGAAGACTCTTGAGAGTCCCTTGGACTACAAGGAGATCAAACCAGTCAATCAAAGGAAATCACTCCTGAATATTCATTGGAAGGACTGATGCTAAAGCTGAAACTCCAATACTTTGACCACCTGATGCAAAGAAATGAATCACTGGAAAAGACCCTGATGCTGGAAAGATTGAAGGAGGGAGGAGAAGGGGATGACAGAGGATGAGATGGTTGGATGGCATCACCGACTCAATGGACATGAGTTTGAGCAAGCTCCGGGAGTTGGTGATGGGACAGGGAGGCCAAGCATGCTGCAGTCCATGGGGTTGCAAAGAGTCGGACACAACTAAGCAACTGAACTGAACTAAAATACATTTAAGCCATGTGCTTTCTGCCCTCCCAACTGCAAACTAAGCAGAGCAGCCAGCACAGAGCACAAGAGAGGCCCCTCCCTTTCACCAAAGCTGGGGGCAGGGCATGGCTTGATGGAAGAGGCAAATATAGAGATTCTAGAACCCAACAGACTCAGTTCTAGACTGGGGGAAGGAACCAGGATGCAGCACAGTGGGAAGGTTCTAGAGTCAGCAGCTGGGACCTAGACCCCGGTGGTTTCATTGGTGGACCTCATGTCTGATGGCTGGGGGGAGACAGCCAGTTCTGTCTGAAATGGGGGGGGGGTGTTCCCTGGGGGGCACAGAGGGGTCTTGAGATATTGAGGGGAGAGCTCAGGCTTAGTGAAGGAGGCATGGAGTCTGCTCCAAAATAGGCTGGAAAAGCATCTACACCACAACGGCATGTTCTCCAGTAGGAATAAGAGGCAAGTGGTTCTGCCACCCTGTAGTTGGCCGAAGGGTGCAGGCAGAGGGAAGCAGGGGTGGAGGGAGCCCACAGCAGAGTCAGGAACCCAAGAGAAGGCTGCGCTTAGTCACTCAGCCATGTCTGACTCTTTGCCACCCCACGGACTGTAGCCCGCCAGGCTTCTTTGTCCATGGGATTCTCCAGGCAAGAATACTGGAGTGGGTTGCCATGCCCTCCTCCAGGGGATCTTCCCAACCCAGGGATTGAACCCAGGTCTTCTACATTGCAGGCAGATTCTGTACCACCTGAGCAACCAGGGAAGTCCATTTATATATTTTATATTTGGAAATTGAGGTTAAGGTCCAGGGACTGACTACAAATTGACCTGCCAAAATGTACACCCTTTAGAGTCTTATTGTGTGTTGATGGTGGGGTTTTTCTCCCCTTTTCATTAAACCTGCGAAGTGACAGAAAGGATGGTACAGATAGAAGGACCTTCTAAATGCCTTTTATAAACGACTGTGCGGATACCAGGGAGACTTCATGCGGCTGGGAGGAGCCTGTGGCTCTTCGAGGTGGAGACCCAAGTGTTCAGTTCAGTTCAGTTCAGTCGCTCAGTCGTGTCCGACTCTTTGCGACCCCATGAATCACAGCATGCCAGGCCTCCCTGTCCATCACAAACTCCTGGAGTTTACTCAAACTCATGCCCAATCGAGTCGGTGATGCCATCCAGCCATCTCATCCTCTGTCGTCCCCTTCTCCTCCTGCCCCCAATCCCTCCCAGCGTCACACTATTATAAAACTGGATCCATCTGGACACCTAAGATTAGACCAGAGTAAACACACAAGTGTTTTGGAGCTTGAGTTCCAGAGATGAAATAGGACCTTCTGCATTCAGGTAACTTTAGGTTCCTCAAAGTGCCTCAGCTCTGAACTTGTCCCATTAGCAGGTCATCACATGACTTTCAGCTACAATGGCCCCAGACCGGTCCTGAGCATGGCCTACGCTGGATGCTCTTGAATTTGCAAGCTGCCAAGAGATCTAGGAGCCCACCTGGAAGGCGACAGGCCAGGTTTCTGGAAAACCTCTGGTACTACCACACAGTATTGGCAGATTCCTCGCCTCTGGAATCTGGGCCAGGCCTAGGGGACTCCAGGGCGCAGAATATGCATTCTGGATTGTGTTGTGGATTCTAGAGGGCTGTGGATTCCCCAAGCAGATCTACAGGGGCTGGAACTTGAGGCACAGAGAGGGAGCTGTGAACCCCAAAGAAGGTTCGGGACCTGGAGCAGGGTTTATCACTATGCAAATGGGCCGGGAAATAAGATGCTCTCACTGGGCAAGCTTCCCAGAAGTCAAGGCTCAGCAGAAAACATTTTACATTGTATTCATTTTTTCATGAAAATTTTCTAACAGGTATCATGCTTTTACCTGTTTAGCAAACAGAACACAACACATAAATTTCAGTGCTTAAGGATTTCTAAGTTCTTTCCTGCATTGTTATCCTATAAGCTGTAACGTCAACAACAGAATACAAAAGTAGACATCAGGTCTCACATTGGCCATGGTCTGCTGCAGGAGCTTGCGAGCATGGATCTCCTGGCCCTGTCCCATGGACACGTAGCGGGTTTCTATTTTTAATCTCTTCCCCAAGGCGATGATGGAGTCTGTGGGGTCTGAGCCCATAGACAGGAGACAGATGAGCGGTGTCCGAGGATCAGATTCCTCCCACGTCCTTTCCAAGTCCAGGATAACGCCCTCTGCATACTTTTCTCCCATGGAGTCCATGATGTACTTACGGGCCTGCCAAAAACAGTACATGGGTCAACAAAACTAGCTCCAACCCCTAAAATTCATAATTCAGTGTGGTTCCCAAAATTCATTTTCGCAGATCATCTCAATGATGTTCACAGTAACCCTGCCAGGAAAATAGGATAGAGGGTTGGTTGTTTTTTTTTTTTTTTTCTTGTGGGTTAATCTCTTTATTCCCTTGCTTGCTTATTTGTTTGAATCCTCACTGTATCTGCCTTCAATGTGGGAGACCCAGGTTCGATCCCTGGGTCAGGAAGATACCCTGGAGAAGGGCATGGCACCCCACTCTATAATTCTTGCCTGGAGAATCCCATGGACAGAGGATCCTGGCAGGCAACAGTCCATGGGATCTCAAAGAGTCGGACATGACTGAGTGACTAACACTTTCAGGCTTTACTTGCCAAAAACACAATCATACATTTAAAAGACCAGAATCCAGGTTGGTCGAATCCTTGTCTGGGACCTCTTTGAATACACTGGCTGCTTCATACTATACAGAAGGTTTAAAATATTTGGCAACTCTATTATTGAGGATGCTTTAAAGGAAAAGTGTGTGTGTGTGTGTGTGTGTGTGCGTGTGCACATGCGCTCGGTCCTGTCTGACTCTGTGCAACCCCAGGGACTGTAGCCCACCAGGCTTCTCTGTCCATGGGATGTTCCAGGCAAGGGCACTGGAGTGGGTTTCCAGGACCAAACCCGCACCTCTGTGTCTGCTGCACTGGCAGGTGGGTTCTCTACCACTAGCATCACCTGGGAAACCCAAGGGAAAATTATAGGCATTCAAATAATCAAGTAAGCCGTACAATGCCTGGGATTGAATGGATCCTTAACCGATAATTACTGTTAAATGACCACTTATGGGAAGAAATGTATTGAATACTTATTGAATTAATTAATTTTAAAGGTTTAACCCAACTGCACTTGGAGCACAGGATGCCACTTATTTTTGTATCTCTTAATATCCAGTTGACCAGCTCCACTATGTAATCCTCTAACGTAAGTATTAATATAAACAGTTCCTGGTGGTTCAGACGGTAAAGAATCTGTGTGCAATACAGGAGACCTGGGTTCGATCCCTGGGTCGGGAAGATCCCCTGGAGGAGGGCAAGGTAACCCACTCTAATACTCTTGCCTGGAGAATCCTACGGACAGAAAAGCCTGGCGGGCTACAGTCCATGGGGTCACACTGTCGGACATGACTGGATGACTGATGTTTTCACTTTCACACATTTTTTACAGCCTTCTGAAAGGTACTTTAAAAGTTTGGTTGACGTGTTCTTCAGAATCTCCAAAAGTTTATTTGTATATACATTCATCACAGCCATTGGGCAGCATGCTTGGTGATCAGAAATGACTTCAAAGCCCGAATGCCCAGGTGTACCCCAAACTGCAGTTGTTTCTCAGCCGCAGGTACCTGGTGCATCCATCACGGCAGCATCTCTCAAGATCCAAGTGCTTTCTCCTCTAGCCTAGCAAGGAGCTCAAAAAGCCAAGGTTGTCATAGAACTCAGCATTGATCCCACATGGAAATTTCTATCCAAGCTATGAGCTGATATACTGTTCCCTACATCAGGGGCCAAGTAGTAAATAGTATATTTTGGTGGCCATACAGTCTCTGTTGCAACAAATTAACCTATCACTGTAGCATGGAAGCAGCTACAGAGAGTCCATAAACAAATGAGCCTATGTTCCAGTAAAACTGTATACACCCTGGAATTCGAATGTTGTATAATTTTTGCATATCACAAAATACCATTTTGAGGTTTTTTTCAAGCATTTAAAACTATAAAAACCATTCTTAGCTCGGCAGCTATATAGAAATTAGTAGTAGCACAAGACATCCTCTGATAATACGTTGTTCTTTCAACCAAGGTTTTGACTGTGTCTGCAGTCACGCTCAGCTCAAATGCTGAGAATAAGCCTAATGCTCTTATGGGGAATAGGGACTGAATGCGTCTACAATGTAGACCTTCTCATATGCTCCCTAAGAAGGTGTCTGGTTGAAAAATCACACAAGAAATCTAATGTGAGAATAAGAACCTCACAGGAGAGAACAGGTTTGCAAGGGGCCTTCTAGATCTTGCTTAAGACTTGAATGTTATCATAAGCGCCATGGGAAGCCATTAAAGGAAGACCATAATGATATTTCCATTTCTTCTAGAATACACAAGATGGACTAGAGTGGGCAAGGTGAGAATGACCTAGAAGAGACCCAATGGGAAGACATGGCTGTTGTCAGACTAAGGATGGTAGGCCAGGATGAAGATAACAAAGTTACAAAGGAGTGGGAGACATTTAAATTTCATCATTGACCCCAATAAAGTGTGAAAAGAATTAAAAGGGAAAGAAGGAAGGAAGGAAGAGAGGGGGAAAGGAGGGAGGGAGGCAGAGAGTGAGAGAGAGAAGGAAGAAAAGTCTACTTGAAACTTCTACATTCCCCTAAATAAGGCAACTGTGTGACCATTCATTTGGGCAAGATAAAAGGGATGAAGTTGAGAAGAAAAATCAAAGGAAGGGTGATCTCAGGGCCCCGAGTTGCAAAACTCATTTTTCTTTTCTGAATAAATCATTGAATTTAGTTGTTTCCAAAGTATCTAGGAGGACTGGCAGTTGGTTACTCTGAATGTTTTAAACAGTCCTGGAGAGCAAAGGGAAAAACTCCCTACCTTCTATGAGAAACTCCAGCCTATTGTTATTTTATGACTTATTCTTAAAAGTCCATTAAAAAAATCAATGTCTGGGAAGAGTAACATTTAACTTTTAGCTGTGAAGGCAAGACACCACAAGTCTGTTTCATGGGTAAACTTCCACGATGGAAGCAGATGAAAAGTCTTTGAAAAGATGGATCTTCTGGAGGCAGGGCTGATATTTAAACCTAAGCATCACTCAAGGAATTTTAGGCAAAGCTGCTTTTTCACATCAAGGTTTATGACACATCCCAGGGTAACAACTATGGGTTTGGGAACTCTATACTGCCCTGTAGATGTTATCTCTCCTTCCTAGTAACTGAACAGTCTTTCTATTCAACAAATACTACTTTACTACTAGCAAAATGGAGTTCCCTATCTTTTCTAAGTTGATGTAAAAATGATATGGAAGAACAATACATTACCTTTATGTTATACCAATATGCCCACCTTAAAAATGTAGTTTTGACTACCCTACTATTAATATATAGCACAAGGGAAAAAAGGAAGGTGCAATCTGTTTGTAGGATATATATTAACACTAAAGATGCATTCCAATATTTGTCTGCAACAGTAGGAGCAGTTAAATTTTCATTCCACTTATGCAAAGTACCTAGAAGAGTCAAATTCATAGAGTCAGAAAGTTACATTGGTAAATGCCAGGGGGCAGAGTAGGGATGGCGTAGGGAGGGAAAACGAGGACTTAGTGTTTAATGGGGACAGAGTTTCAGTTCAAGAAGGTGGAGAACTCCAGAGATGGATGATGGTGAGAATTGAACAACAATGTGAATGTACTTAGTGTCACTGAACCATATAGTTACGTGTGGTAAAATAGTATGTTTTATATTATGTGACTTTTACCACAATTAAAAAAAAAATTTAAAAAGAAACCCAAAAAAATTTTTAAAAAACCAACATAGTTTCCTCATTCACTCTGATTGTACCACTTAGGTCAAAAAGAAAATTAGTAAATCACTTAGCCACTTGTACACCTCAGTACAATTATTTCTTATTTATTTTTCCATTTTTCACAATTGCATTGTTGGAAAATTGGAAGCCCACATGAAAATTCTCATGGGGGTTAACGTTTTAAATACTCTTTAAAATTTAAAAGGAAATTCTCCTTTAAAATATTCTCTTATTTTTAACATATGCACTTTTTACCTGGGCAATGGTTCTGTCGGGACACCAGGATCTAATAAGGAGAAGACGTCGAAAGCAGTCAAGAGATTTATCATAGGCATTTGGAAGGGCTTCCTCCTCAGGGTTTTCCTTATCAAACCAAATTTTCCACATTTTCTCATTTCTTGATATCTGAAAATACCAGGGGATAAGAAATGTGTCACACCACAGAAAGATCTTTCAATAAGACTTCACAGATATTTTTCTGACGATTCCAGACATGTGTGAATGATATCCTGTGTGTGTGCGTGCTCAGGCGTGTCTGACTCTTTGCAACCCCATGGGCTGTAGCCCACCAGGCTCCTCTGTCCACAGGATTCTCCAGGCAAGAATACTGGAGTGGGAAAAGGAAATGACATCCCTTGACTATTTTTTAAAGTTTTATAGCCTGGTACCAAAAAGTTTGAGAGCCGAAAATCAAATGTGATTTGCTCTGAAGTCAATCTGTATTAACACCAGCCTACAGGCCCCTTTGAAAGGGAGAAGCCTGCTATGTAATTTCTTCTATGCCTTTGTGGTAACAACTCCGTAAAGAATAAAGAGATCAATGGAAATTCATTTTCACTATTTTAAGGAAATCTGTTTTGATCCATGAGATCTCCCAGGATCAAGAATCAAGTCTCATTGACTTATGTTTCCTCATTTCCCAGGATCATTCTTGAACAAAAGACATTTAATACATGTTTATTATTGAAGCTTTCTGGTCAATACTCTAACAATCTAGAGTCATTTGAAATATACCACTTAACATCATCAAGTGAATAATCACACTTGCTTCATTTGGGCAATTGATAAAGGGGAAGAAAAAAGACAATTCATTATCCCTTAAAGGTTACAAAAATTGAAAAGAGATAAGCATTAAACAAACAAACATCCCACAATCACAGAATAAGTCAGATCTGCAGATAAACATGATCTTATGTTCTCTGGTATATTTCCTTTCACTAAGCAACCTAAATGTCCATCAGCAAATGAATGGATAAAGAAGTTGTGGTACATGTATAAGTGGATTGTTTTTCTGCTGCTGTTCAGTCGTGTCTGACTCTTTGCAACCCATGGACTGTAACCCTCCAGGCTCCTCTGTCTATGGGATTTCTTAGGCAGGAATACTGGAGTGGGTTGCCATTTCTTCCTCCAGGGGATCCTCCCAACCCAGAGATCAAACCCACATCTCTTGCATCTCTTGCACTAAGAGGTAGATTCTCTACCACTGCACCACCTGGGAAGCCTACAGTGGAATATTACTCAGCCATAAAAAGGAACTGAATTAGGTCATCTGCTGTAATGCGAGTGAACCTAGAGTCTGTCATACAGAGTGAAGGAAGTCAGAAAGAGAAAAAGAAATACTGTATATTAATGCATATAAGTGGAATCTAGAAAAAATGGTACAGATGAACCCATCTGCAGGGCAGGAATAGAAACACAGATGTAGAGAATAGACATGTTGACACAGAAGGGGAAAGGGAGGGTGGGATGAACTGAGAGATTTTGGAGTGACATATATACACCATCATGTGTAAAACTGGAGAAGGAAATGGCAACCCACTCCAGTATTCTTGCCCAGATTATTCTATGGACAAAGGACCCTGGTGGGCTACATCCACGGGGTCACAAACAGTTGGACATGACTGAGTGACTAAGCATACACACACACATGTGTGAAACAGATGGTTATTGGGAAGCTGTTGTATAGCACAGGGAGCTTAGCTCGGTGCTCTGTGATGAACTAGGGGGTGGATAGGGGGTGGATGGGAGGGAGGTCTAAGAGGGAGGGGATATATGTATACATATAGCTGGTTCACTTCGTTGAAACTAACAACATGGTTAAGCCATCATACTCCAATTAAAAAAAAACAGCTCCAAGTGTATTTCTCAGAGGTGTAATCAAAGGAAAAAGGCATATGGGTTCATATTCAGAAAGTATCATGTAAGAATAAAAAATAACCTGTTTCAAACACAAAAGACTACAATATGTGGAGGGATTTCAGGTATAAAATCTAATCTCCAGAAGACAGTTACTTCAATAACAAATAATGGTACAGGAAAGGTCACTAGGAGTTACCCCATGGGGGAACAAGTTAGGATGCATTAAAATCTCCCAAAGAAAAGCTATTTAGCCCAAGAGAATAGCTTGCACCCAAATTACATGGTCATCACCAGGCCTAAGCCAAAACATAAAAATATAGCTTAAGCTTTCCGTCAACCTAAGCTGGCAAAGTCAAGGACCAACGTTAGGACAAATACCATATGACGTCATTTCTAAAGGCTTCCCTGGTGACTCAGGGGGTAAA
Source organism: Cervus canadensis (assembly GCF_019320065.1). Lineage (NCBI taxonomy): Eukaryota > Metazoa > Chordata > Mammalia > Artiodactyla > Cervidae > Cervus > Cervus canadensis. Next base: position 55,797,627 of record NC_057401.1, read on the forward strand.
GAATCTGCCCACAATGCAGAAGACCTGGGTTCGATCCCTGGGTCGGGAAGATCCCCTAGAAAAGAGAATGGTTACCCACTCCAGTATTCTGGCCTGGAGAACCCCATGGACAGAGGAGACTGGCAGGCTACAGTCCACGCAGTCCCAAAGAGTTGGCCACGACTGAGTGACTAACATACACAAACACATCATTTTTAAAATGTGATGCAAATAGATTTACTTATGAAACAGAAACAAATTCACAGACATAGAAAATAAATTGATGGTTACAAAAAAGGAAAGGGGGTAGGAGAGAGAGAAATCAGGGGTTTGGGATTAGCAGATATAAACTTCTATATATACAATAGATAAACAACAAGGTCCTACTGTACAACACAGGGAACTATATTCAATATCTTATAATAAATTCTAATGAGAAAGAATATAGTGTGTATGTGTGTGTGTATGATCATGTGTGCGTATAAAACTAAATCACTTTGCTGTACTCCAGAAAATAACATAACACTGTAAATCAACCATGTGTGAAAGTGAAAGTGTTAGTTGCTCAGTCAAGTCCGACTCTTTGCGACCCCGTGGACTGTAGCCCATCAGGCTCCTCCTCTGTCCATGGGATTCTCCAGACAAGAATACTAGAGTGGGTATCCAGGGGATCTTCCAGACCCAGGGATCAAACCCAGGTCTCCTGCATTGCAGGCAGATTCTTTACTATCTGAGCCTCCACAGAAGCCCAATCATACTGCAGTTTGAAAAAGGACCAGTATTTGAACATTTTCTGCTCAAAGCCTTCAACCTGCAGCTGAAGAAAGCCACCTTGCCATCGACACAACTTCCAGCTGGTCATCAGATTTTCAGGAACCTGTTTCTTGACTTGTCCCAATTCAACTTTCCATACCCAAGTGCCATAATTCCAATATATACACAATTCATCAAAACGGGCTGTTTTTATGAAAGGACAACAAGTTCTAAAAATAAAAGGCCAGGTGTTTGTGTTAGATTCATACCCAGATGCCTAGCTAAGGCAGTATAAACAGGGAGAGAAAGAAGAGAGAGACAGGAACTAGAGGCAAGAAAGGATATTCAGCATTCAGAGGCAGGTTGTTCCTATTTCTCATCATTCAATCTACAGGAAGATGGCAAAACTTCTTGACCATATCTAATTTCTCTCTTTTTTTTTTTTTTTAGAGAAAAGCAGTACTAGAGTTTCATTTGAGTAGAAAAACCAAAAACAAAAAAAAATTGAAAATAGCATAAAAAGATTTTATATTGTAACAGCAATCTCTTAAGCTAATTGAATCTGTTTTCCCATTGGTAGATCTCCAATTGGTGATACTGACACATGGCCCAGGACAACATTAGTTAAACTTCCTGGGCAACTAATTTCTTCCTGGAGCCTGCCATGGGTGGAGTGTGTTTTATCAGAATATGAATGAGCCATGAGGAAGGTCAAGCACTGGTCATTCCATTTTGGGAGTGACAGCAGTAAGAAATCTTTCTCTTCCCCAAACAGCCAGGGATAAATCAGGAAGCTGCCCACCGGGATATTATCATAAGTTTATTCAAAGCACAAGTTACCTGATCAAGGACATCAGAAAACTGTCTAAGTTTGCTGAGTTCCACCAAATTTAACCAGGTCATGTCCAGGATCCATTTAGACGGTTTAGGAGGACAGGCTTTCAAGTCCAAGGAGGCACCACCTTTCAAGTTAAACATGTTATGTTAATAAAATTTTGTTTCTGTACTGTAAAACAATATCTGTATTTTTTAAAAAATCTTGCTGAAACTATATTAATATTAATTCTTTTACTACCTTAACATTAATTAAACTCAGAAATATAAACCATAGTGATGAATAAGCTTTAACATTTAATAAAGAAACAGATGCTTTTAGAAAAACACATTTAAGGATCAGTGATATAGGTTTGGATACAGGTAAGTGGTGGATTCTGTCTTAGCTACACCTGGCTAAGGTATGGGACAAGTTAACTCATCTGCCCAAGACTGTGTATTCAAATATGTACAATGAGAATAATGACACCGAGGTGTTTCCTGGTGGTTCAGATGGTGAAGAATCTCCCTGCAATGAGGGAGACCCAGGTTTGATCCCTGGGTCAGGAAGATTTCCTGGAGAAGGAAATGGCAACCCACTCCAGTAATCTTGCCTGGAGAATTCCATTGGCAGAGGAGCTTGGCAGGCTATAGTCCATGGGGTCACAAAGAGTCCAATGCCACTGGGAAACTAACACTTTCACTTTCACTTCAGGTGTTGTGATAATGACAGAAAATACATAAGGTGAGTGTGAGGCACTCAAAACAGGATCAAGGACACAGCTGAGAGTCACTAAATGAGCAGCTGTTTTCAGCATTAAGAACTGCCGAATATTGACACAAGCTCATTTTAAGGATGAGTTTCACTGTCAGATGGCATCACCGACACAATGGACATGAGTTTGAGCAAACTCCAGGAGATAGTGAACAGCAAGGAAGCCTGGAGTGCTGCAGTCCACGAGGTTGCAAAGAGTCAGACACGACTGACCAACTGAACAACATTTTAAGGAGAGAATCTATCTAGATTTGTTTGTAACACTACCAGTGTTTAAGAGATTCTCCTCTATGAACCAGTGTATTATTCACATCCATGTTGAGCACATCCAAGGGCCCTGTGTTATGTCATTTATTCTTGATCAATCTACCCACAACAAACATTTCCATTGGGTACTGACTCCTATCTCTTCACTGATAATTCATCTAACCTCGTATAACTCATATAATTCTCATAGCACCATGAAATAAATAAATGACAGCTTAAAAATGTTACTGTTGTTCATCCCAGAAAAACTAAATGTGTGAACAATCATATTTTAAATCAAAGCAAGAGCTAGCAAGTCTTCTATAGGATAAAATATACCATTTAATAAATAATATCTATTAAAATGCTTCAAGGAAAATATGGTCTAAGCATAATTCTTCAAAGGATATAACCAACCCATTTGGCTACAATCTTTTTTGGAACAGAGCAGGTCATAAACAAGTAATAATACTCAAGATATTTATTGAGGCAATCTCTACTTTATTCAGGTACCATGGACCCCACGAAATTGCTGTCTTTTGCCAAATCCATCTTAGTAGACTTCCAAGGTAAGTGGAATAAGAGGTAAGTGAAGTCATTTCAGTGAAAATATTAGCTCATAAAATCAAAACAGATTGCTTGAACACCAGGAAGCAGTTAAAGACCGAAGTACAATGGCACTGTGCTGAAAAATGTCACACCAATTCCCATGGAAAATGTCCATTTTCCAACAAACTGAAAAGAATAACGTTTCCACCACAGGGTTAGAGAAAAGCCTTTCTTGGAAAAGAGGATTCCTTGAAACCATACCATTATTCATTGTTTAATAGAGGGTAACTCTGTCATGAATATCTTGGCTGCCTCGGAAGGATACAATGGGTCACAAAGAACATTGTAGTGGAGGGTGGGGACACACTCCTGGATAACATGGCACCAGATTAGATGGACACCCAAAGAAGGAACAGCTGGGATGGCAAAGATGATTGAGAATTAAATCTTTATCATTAAACTTTGTAAAACTGAAACATGCTTATAATGATTCATACAAGCTGCATCACACAAACATGAAGTGACATAGCCAAGGCAGACTAAGACCTCTGGACTCACCTTTTCCCATCTTAGAGAAGAGTAAATTAAAAGATCAGTATCAAAACACTATTGCTATCTAAACACTTTCAACCAAGTGATTTTAAAATCCTTACAGAGGGAGTTGATGTCTTTGGGCAGCTCTCAACCAACATAACTAACAAAGGGAAATCTTATGAAGCCCTGTGTGCTAACGGAGCATAAGAAATAGGTGCTGAATGCAGGAAGTCCACAAAATCCTGTCCAACCTACACAAGTCTCAGACAAATCAAAATAACCTAAAAAACTAAAGATAAAATAACAATGCCCATCATCTGCTGAGCATATTCTATGTTCCAGGGTTTATATAAATTGTGTGAATTCTCAATAATCCTATTATGTAGATATGACTATCCTTGCTTCATAGCTAAGGCAACTGAACCTTGAAAAGTTTAAATAACCTGCTCAAAACCACTTATCCCCAAGTGGCAAAGCCACTAGTTTCCCTTAGAGTGTTTCCAACTCTAAATTCCATGTTTGTTTTGATCATGCCGAACTGTAACATACTTTACAGTATCTTAACCATTTCTGGATGTCAAGGTCAATGTCATTCCCATGAGGAAAGGCATCTTATGCCTGAAATGAGGATTTCAGGAACAACTTTCCCATAGGAAACTCCATCAACTGAAGGGCCAGAGTCACTGAGGTCAGAAATCAGTTATATACAAAGGACTCACTGAAGAAGGCAACTCCTATACCTACACATCTACCTAAGGTGATGTCTCTCCAGACTATTCATCTTCCATGTGCTCTGATTTAGGAAGCTTGGAACATAAAAAAACAAAGGCAAGGGTTCAAGGATTAGAGACAAAGAAGAGACAGAAAGAGATATCATCCAAAAATCATACATTTCTAAGTTTTCATGTCTAAATGATGAGTCTTCATTGTCATTATAAGCTATGTATGCGTTGTTGTTCATTCACTAAGTTGCGTCTGACTCTTTGTGACCCCATAGACACCAGCATGTCAGGCTCCTCTGTCCTCCACTATCTACTGGAGTCTGCTCAAACTCATGTCCATTGAGTCGGTGATGCCATCCAACCATCTTATGCTCTGTCATCCCCTTCTCCTGCCTTCAATCTTTCCCAGCATCAGGGTTTTTTCTAATGAGTCAGTTCTCATCAGGTGGCCAAAGTATTGGAGGTTCAGCATCAGTCCTTCCAATGAATATTCAGGACTGACTTCCTTTAGGATTAGACTGGTTTGATCTCCTTGCTGTCCGAGGGACTCTCAAGAGTCTTCTCCAGCACCACAGTTTAAAAGCATTGATTCTTCAGTACTCAACCTTCTTAATGGTCCAACTCTCACATCCATACACGACTACTGGAAAAACCATAGCTTTGACTAGACGAACATTTTTCGGCAAAAGGATATCTCTGCTTTTTAATATGCTGTCTAGCTTGCCACAGCTTTCCTTCCAGGCATATGTATATAAGTACGCATTTGTATGTATGTAAGTGTGACTCTGACCTACACACTCCCATTGTGCCCTTTCCTTCTGCCCCCATGGGATCCTCTTCAAGTTTCTCTGCAAATCTACTCTCCATGTAGGTGAAGTCATGAAAATCCACCCCTTGTCCAAAGACAAAGTTGTGTTTTATCTTTAAAGATAAATCTCCAGGGACTTCCTTGGTGAGACTTCAAGCTCCCCATGCAGGGACTGGGTCAGCCCCTGGTGAGGGAACTAGATTCCACATGCCTCAACTAAGAGTTCACATGCCGCAACTAAGCCCCAGTGCAGCCAAATAAATAAATATTTTTTTTTAATGTAGACCTTTGTTTAGAAATGTATAGTACTGGGTTGGCCAAAAAGTTTTTGGGGGTTTTCCATAAGATGTTATGGGAAAAACGCAAATGAACTTTTTGGCCAGCTTGCCTGGAAAATTCCATGGACAGAGGAGCCTGGTGAGCCACAGTCCATGGGGGTCACAAAGGGTTGGACACAACTGCATGACTAACTTTCACTTTCAATCAATTCAGTTCAGTCACTCAGTTGTGTCTGACTCCTTGAAACCCCATGGACTGCAGCGCACCAGGCTTCCCTGTCCATCACCAACTCCCAGAGCTTGCTCAATATTGGCCAGCCTAATAGATTGTTCAGCCTGTGAACAATGCTGCAACAGACACAGAGGAAATATGCATGGGATGAGCAGCATGGTCGCTCACCGCTGCTCAGGCGCCCTGCTTGCTACGCTTTGCCTCCAACACACTGGAGACAGTACGAGGCTCCCTCCCAACAGAGGCACTGATGCCAGCTCCTCTTCCTTCGGCAGCACCCCCTGCGCCTCCAGGTCTTGGCTCACCTGTCCATCTCCCAGGAGTCCTACTCCATTAGAAATCCCATTAAATATCTCATTTAAAATGTTAACATTCCCCCTCACTCCACATACTGCGTAACTCCCCGTCTCCCTTATCTTTGTCTGTCCCCCACCCCCACAGTGTTTACTAGCTTCTCACACAATTTACTTGTTTATTAAGTGTTCCAAGTGTCTATTCTGTGTCCTGGCACATAGAAGATTCTCAATAAATATTCACGCAGGGACCTGCCTGCTGGATAAGAAGAGTGGATAAGGATCTGCCTGCCAGTGCAGGGAACACGAGTTCGATCCCTGGTCCTGGAAGATTCCACATGCCATGGAGCAACTAAGCCCATGTGCTGTAACTACTGATCCCGTGCCCTAGAGCCAGCAAGCTGCAACTACTGAACTTATATGCTGCAACTACTGAAGCCACTGCACCTAGAGCCTGCTCTCTGAAACAAGAGAGGCTATCACATGAGAAGCCTTCACACCACAACAAAGAGTAGCCCCTGCTTCCTGCAACTAGGGAAAGCCCATGCAGAGCAACAGAGTGAAAGTGAAGCCACTCAGTCATGTCTGACTCTTTGCAACCCCCGGACTGTAGCCTACCAGGCTCCTCTATCCATGGGATTCTCAAGGCAAGAATACTGCAGTGGGTTGCCATTTCCTTCTCCAGGGGATCTTCCCAAGTCAGGGATCAAAGCCGGTCTCCCGCATTGTAAGCAGATGCTTTACCATCTGAGAGCAACAAAGACCCAGCACAAAATATATATATTTTTTAATACAATAAATAAAATTTTTAAAAATTTCATGCAATAAATGAACAAATAAAATATCTCTCATAAGTGCAATCTTCAATCAAGTGCAAGGAAACTACTGCTAAAACACACACACAACCCTCACATAATTCGTACATCTGCACCCATGCGCAACGCTTTCTAGTCGTATACTGACCTTTAATAAGGGTGAGAAACTCTTCATGCTTGACTCGGTTCCTCTGGATGTCAATCTTCAGGGTAAGCAGCAGCGTGAACAGGAATTTGTGCTCCTCATACAGCCCCCGGGCTGTGTACTTAAAAATCTCATAGGTCATGTGCTCAATGATATTAGCGATCCTCTTGCTTGTAATTGGGCTCTTGACAGACCTGGAGAAGACAGCATTTAAATCAGGTTTAGCCCACTGCCCTTTTCAATCATTCTTAGAAACAACGTCTTTCATGGAAAATAAGTAACTCTGGAGGACCAATTCTTATTTTATACACATCATTAGTAAGCCTCCTAAATCTGAAATAACAAGCATTCTCTCAACATGAAATAACATAAAAGAATCCTTCACGTCGTCTGAATCAATTTTTACCCGCCGAACATTATCACTCACAACAACATCTGGGGAATTTTCTTGTTAAATAGAAACTCGTGAACCCAAAAGAATCGATCAATGGATGAATAGTTGGTAGAGCTTTCCCCGAGCATAAAATAACAAACAAGAATGATTTGTTAACATACTGGTAATTACGCTCAATTTAGATTAAAAAAGGAGACAAGCTTAGTAGCAAAGCGGGGGAAGTTATCAACATAATATCCTCATTCCATCCCACAGATACTGAATTCAGCTTGGCTTCCTGAGTACAGACATACCTGGCCAAGGAAAGGTCAAACAAGCCAAGAAACTGGCGGAGCGAAGTCTGATACATCTCATTAACCAAGCGCATCTCCGTGATGAGAAAGTAGAGGATGCTACCCCGGGTGGCGACTGAAAGACAAAGATCAAGGTCGCACTTGCTATGAGGGTGGACAATAAATGACCCGTGCACAGATCAGTCTGAATGGTAAACGAAAACAACAAGGTTCATAGTCTTAGCAATGACTATCTACCAGCAATGGAGTCTAGAACAATGTCATTATATACATTTAATTGTTCTTTATAAGATCTGTACAAGTAGTCTGCTGTTTGCCCTCATTAAGTAATACGTTCCATTTGAGAATCTCTAGATCTCTTATAAATACATTTTATTACATTTTCTCATAGGTAGAGAAGACAACCAATGGGACAGCATAGGTTGTAACACCCAGCAACTTGCGTAGGCACTGTAAGGACCTCATTCTTGAGCTCCATGAAGAAGCCCTGACTAACCCCAGCCTCAAGTTGGCAAACCAAGGCATCACAGAGATGATGCTCCTGACTGTCTACCAGTAGATATTATTTCAATTATTTTTCCAGAAGGCATAATAAATTACTAAAGGAAATTGAATTCTTTTAGCAGGTTCCCTTTATAACCCATAAACAACACTGATTTGTTGATTTACGTATAAGACTGAAGAGTTCCCATGAGACCAGAGAACTACCTTCCTGTTAGGAAGACTACAAACAAAATACAGGCTTATTGTTACCAATGATAAACAACTAACGAACAGCCCACAAACGCAGCATGAATTCCTCAGACTTCACTAATTTGCAGTCAGATGTCCTCTAAAAACTCTCCTCTTAACTTTCTGGTTTAAAAATAAGTTCATAGAAACCTTAAGGAATTTGCCAGCAACATTAATTATAAGTGCTTAGAAAATTTACACCATCATAAAACTTCTTCATCTCAATTTTGCTGAATATTTAAAGAAATGGCATAAAACATAAATGACCACCCCACATTGCATAGTCGTTTTCATAACATCCTTACTTCGATTTCTCTAATTCTCATTTCTCGCTTCATTTTCCTGTGACATTTGTCTTTCATTACCAAACTCACCGGGTCTATATTCCTCCCGGGCTGAGTTAATTTGAATTTCTGTCTCGGCTGAAATTTCCAGCTTCTGTGTCACCTCCTCAGCTGTCTTTTTTGTCTTATTCAACACCAGGATGAGACTCTCGTCTTCCACCAGGGACCCCTGGGTGCTGGTCAGACGGTAAAGCAAATTATCTTCCAGCTCCTTCATCTTCCTTTTGTTTGCAGTTACATCTTCCATGAGATGAGTTCTTTCTTTCTCCAATTCCTGTTAATTTGCATAAATATATTTTCTTCCTTAATTAACAACTATCATTAAGCCATCCCTTAAAAGGTTTACCTATTGGGCTCTCTTGAGTTCCTGCACTGTAGTTATCAGATTTGACTGCAGGAAATACAGACATCAAAATCAGAGGAGATGAATTCATAGAGGAAAGAACTGGTGGCAAACAACATAAAATGTGCTAAAAATATTACCAATGCTAACAATTTACCATCCATTTATTTCCTAAAGTCGACTCAGCTTTAAGTGACTTTTATGATCATATTTATTCCTGTTTTGAAACTGAAATTTGTTTGAATATAACATGCAGCTTAGATTAAATACATTTATCTCTGCTTAGTTTCTTGTTTAAAAGAGCTCTATTGCCATTTGAATGTGATTATTTTCAACTTGCCTGTTGAAATAGTATCCAACTCTGTGACAAGCAAGTGTGCAAAAGTTAGGCAGGTAAACTGTGCTGTTACTGCAGGTACATATAAATTGAAAAGTCATCTTGACTTGAAAAGGAAAGATGTTATTCTCTTCAAGAGAAGGGAAGTTCTGAATCCTTCCTGAAAGACCTTTGTGGGAAGCTGGGGAGAAAATGGTTTTGGGAGATTATTGTCCTGATTGGCTATTTCTTCCTTATAGGGAGTTTGGAGAAAGACAGACAGTGAAAGAGAAGGAAAGAAAAGATGGGGTTGGTGAGGGTGGGGGAAGGAGGAAATGGCCATGACACCAAATAAGCCAAACCAGAGACAACATGCTTCAGACACCAGGTCAAACTGTACATGAAAGTCAAATTGTTTCATGAGCGATTCTAACTGGAGGTTAATAAAAGAATCAAAAAAGGAAAAGACAATGAGGAAATAGAATTTAAAATCTGCAAAGAAGGACTTCCCTGGGGGTTCAAAACCGTAGAGGGCATGTGTGTCCACTGCAGGGGACAAGGGTTTCATCCCTGGTTGGGGAACTATGATCCCCCATGCCTTGTGATACGGCCAAAAAAGATTTTTTTAATAAAAATTAAGTGGTCAATCTGCATCAGTGAGAAACCCAAGAATACGATATCAAAAATTAAAATTAAATTTAAAGAGAAAAAATATGCATCTGCAAGTCTGCTTGAAGACCTTTCTAAATATAGTGTCCATTGACAAGGTGCCTAGCTGCATCACTAAAGAAGCTATGCACATTTCAGGGTAAATACAATTCGGGAAAACTAAGGTTAAATGCAGGTGCCTTGAATGGGAAAGCACTGTCAGCAGTTTAGGTCCAGCTACCAGGCATGTGGTACCAAGCTCACGGTGACAGAGTGACTTCAGAAAGGTCCATACTCAACTAGGTATTCTAGAAGGACTCAGCAGGTTTTATAGATTCTATATCCTACCTAGAAAACTAGAAATCTAAAGTTATATACAGTGATGAATCATATGAAAACATATATAAAACATAATGAGACTATTCACTAATGACAAGATTATTTACTTTCTAATATAACACACAATTTACTTGATAGTTATGCTCCAAGGATTTTTTAGTTCATTGATACATTCTCCAACTCTTAGTACAATGCCCGTACATGGTCGGCTCTCAATACTGCAGAGTGAATGATTAATCACTCTACCCTTTTTCAAACTGGTAAACTGAAACATATTAGTGTACCAGAAAATCTAGTCATGTCTTAGTGCCAGAAATACAGACATGAAAATTCTGCCTTTGTAACAAAAACCATGAAGTTACAAATAAAGGTCCTGATGACAAAATTGCATACAGACAAAAAGCAAAGAGCACTGGCCTCTGCTTTACGGTCCAGCTAGTTATTTACCATTGGTTGAACAATTACGAGGATGGGACCCTACCAGACTCCCAGCTCATCTCTAAGCACAGTGAGTCAGGTCTAGAACATTCTAGAAAAGAAAAATTCTCTCCTTAAGCAAAACAAATGCTCCTTCAGGAAAACAAACTTGACTCAATTCTTAATTCTTTGAGATATAGCAATGCAATTAAGACTTACTTATCTTTGCTTCCATGTGCTATTTGGTAACATTTGAAAGCTTTCTTACTGGTCATTTTAATTCATTTATTCACTAAATAAGAATCTCAAAGTTGAGCTTCTGTAGAACTTAGTACAAACAAGTGACATTTAATGACTACTATAAAAATCATTTCCATAAACAGTTTCAATAAATGCACTCGCAATATGGTTACACTAGGAAATAAAGTGATAATAAAATTAAATGGAAATAATTCAAATATTATTATTGCCATATTCCTAAATTTTATGTACTCTCATTATCATTTTGGAGTCCCTAGAGGTAAGTCCCTACAGGACTCTCAAAGTCCTCACCTGAAGACAGGTAAGAAAAGGAAAGCAAAGCAGTGGGAAGAGTGAGGATTTTGACATCAAGACGACTTGTTTCAGTTCTAACTCCCAGGACTTACTAACTGCATGACCTTCACCATGTTACATAAGTCTATATGCCTCAGTTTCTTCATCTGCAAAATGTACACAAATCAGCTCAGAGAGAGATTGTGCGGGGATCAGCAGCAGAGTAGCTGAGACCAGTGCCTGGATCACAACAGCTGCTCAGGATACGTCTCTTCTCTTCCACCCTCTCCCTTGATTCGTTTCCAGCCTGGATTTTTCAGATGCAGTATAATATTTATTTGGAAATCAATAGTTTGAAAAATAGAATTACAAGTCAATACAAAATAAATCACATCTGGGAATATCATGTAACATAAAAGCATAGTAAAGTAGTTGAAATGGGATTTTTAAAAAGGAGAACTTTCTAATCTTCCACTTATAATGCTAAAGATTCATGCTTTCATGTCTGCTGGAGTCAGACCATGGGCCATCAAATCCCGAAACTGCACCAATTCTCACTGAGCCTTTCCATAAAGTAATTTTTCTTCTGTCCATTTTTTTTCCCAGTTACACAGCAATTGCCATAATTTGGGTTTTAGTTTGTGCTTGGAGGACTGCTGTAACCATGACTGGTCTTCCTGCTGACCGTCATCACCCCACGTTCTGCCCCAAGTCATCGAGGGATTTCCCTTTACTATTTGAAAAGGCCCAAAACGTTCAACATAGTTTATAAAACCTGTTACAATCTACATTTCCAATCTCATCTCCACTTGAGAACTATGGGATTGAGACTAAAATTATGCTCCATATTGCTTATGAAAACCATTATTAATAAATACAGTTATTAGTGATGCATATAATAAGTTGTGAAATTACTCCATCCCTAATTTTAAAGAGTTAAGTAAAAGTTTGAACATTATTGAAATGGTTGTGTTCAATTTAATATCACTAACAACATTAATTAAATAAAATTGTCAATTAGAGTAATGCTTATATTCCCAAAGGATTAAAATAAGGCTAAGTAGTGAACAGTATGAGAAGGCAAAATGATAGGATACTGAAAGAGGAACTCCCCAGGTTGGTAGCTGCCCAATATGCTACTGGAGATCAGTGGAGAAATAACTCCAGAAAGAATGAAGTGATGGAGCCAAAGCAAAAACAATACCCAGTTGTGGACGGGACTGGTGATAGAAGCAAGGTCCAATGCTATAAAGAGCAACATTGCAATAGGAACCTGGAATGTTAGGTCCATGAATCAAGGCAAATTGGAAGTGGTCAAACAGAAGATGGCAAGAGTGAATGTCGACATTCTAGGAATCAGCGAACTAAAATGGACTAGAATGGGTGAGTTTAACTCAGATGACCATTATATCTATGACTGTGGGCAGGAATCCCTTAGAAGAAATGGAGTAGCCATCATAGTCAACAAAAGAGTCCGAAATGCAGTACTTGGATGCAATCTCAAAAATGACAGAATGATCTCTGTTCATTTCCAAGGCAAACCATTCAATATCACAGTAATCCAAGCCTATGCCGCAACCAGTAACGCTGAAGAAGCTGAAGTTGAATGGTTCTATGAAGACCTACAAGACCTTTTAAAACTAACACCCAAAAAAGACGTCCTTTTCATTACAAGGGACTGGAATGCAAAAGTAGGAAGTCAAGAAACACCTGGAGTAACAGGCAAATTTGACCTTGGAGTACGGAATGAAGCAGGGCAAAGGCTAATAGAGTTTTGCCAAGAGAACGCACTGGTCATAGCAAACACCCTCTTCCAACAACACAAGAGAAGACTCTACACATGGACATCACCAGATGGCCAATACCAAAATCAGACTGATTATATTCTTTGCAGCCAAAGATGGAGAAGCTCTATACAGTCAGCAAAAACAAGACCTGGAGCCGACTGTGGCTCAGATCATGAACTCCTTATTGCCAAATTCAGACTTAAACTGAAGAGAGTAGGGATAACCACTAGACCATTCAGGTATGACCTTAATCAAACCCCTCATGAATATACAGTGGAAGTGAGAAATAGATATAAGGGACTAGATCTCATAGACTGAGAGCCTGATGAACTATGGACAGAGCTTCGTGACATTGTACAGGAGACAGGGATCAAGACCATCCCCATAGAAAAGAAATGCAAAAGGCAAAATGGTTGTCTGAGGAGGCTTTACAAATAGTTGTGAAAAGAAGAGAAGCAAAAAGCAAAGGAGAAAAGGAAAGATATTCCCATTTGAATGCAGAGTTCCCAAGAATAGCCAGGAGAGATAAGAAAGCCTTCCTCAGCGATCAATGGAAAGAAATAGAGGAAAACAACAGTTTTCCTAAATAGGAAAGACTAGAGATCTCTTCAAGAAAATTAGAGATACCAAGGGAATATTTCATGCAAAAATGGGCTCAATAAAGGACAGAAATGGTATGGACCTAACAGAAGCAGAAGATATTAAGAAGAGGTGGCAAGAATACACAGAAGAACTGTACAAAAAAGATCTTCATGACCCAGATAATCACAATGGTGTGATCACTGACCTAGAGCCAGACATCCTGGAATGTGAAGTCAAGTGGGCCTTAGAAAGCATCACTACGAACAAAGCTAGTGAATGTGATGGAATTCCAGTTGAGCTATTTCAAATCCTGAAAGATGATGCTGTGAAAGTGCTGCACTCAAGATGCCAGCAAATTTGGAAAACTCAGCAGTGGCCACAGGACTGGAAAAGGTCAGTTTTCATTCCAATCCCTAAGAAAGGCAATCCCAAAGAATGCTCAAACTACCGCACAATTGCACTCATCTCACACGCTAGTAAGGTGATGCTCAAAATTCTCCAAGCCAGGCTTCAGCAATACGTGAACTGAGAACTTCCAGATGTTCAAGCTGGTTTTAGAAAAGGCAGAGGAACCAGAGATCAAATTGCCAATATCCGCTGGATCATCGAAAAAGCAAGAGAGTTCCAGAAAAACATCTATTTCTGCTTTATTGACTACGCCAAAGCCTTCGACTGTGTGGATCACAATAAACTGTGGAAAATTCTGAAAGAGATGGGAATACCAGACCACCTGACCTGCCTCTTGAGAAACCTGTATGCAGGTCAGGAAGCAACAGTTAGAACTGGACATGGAACAACAGACTGGTTCCAAATAGGAAAAGGAGTACGTCAAGGCTGTATATTGTCACCCTGCTTATTTAACTTATATGCAGAGTACATCATGAGAAATGCTGGGCTGGAAGAAGCACAAGCTGGAATCAAGATTGCCAGGAGAAATATCAATAACCTCAGATATGCAGATGACACCACCCTTATGGCAGAAAGTGAAGAGGAACTAAAAAGCCTCTTGATGACAGTGAAAGAGGAGAGTGAAAAAGTTGGCTTAAAGCTTAACATTCAGAAAAGTAAGATCATGGCATCTGGTCCTATCACTTCATGGGAAATAGATGGGGACACAGTGGAAACAGTGTCAGACTTTATTTTTGGGGGCTCCAAAATCACTGCAGATGGTGACTGCAGCCATGAAATTAAAAGACGCTTACTCCTTGGAAGGAAAGTTATGACCAACCTAGATAGCATATTAAAAAGCAGAGACATTACTTTGCCAACAAAGGTCCATCTGGTCGAGGCTATGGTTTTTCCAGTGGTCATGTATGGATGTGAGAGTTGAACTGTGAAGAAAGCTGAGCACCAAAAAATTGATGCTTTTGAACTGTGGTGTTGGAGAAGACTCTTTGAGAGTCCTTGGACTGCAAGGAGATCCAACCAGTCCATCCTGAAGGAGATAAGTCCTGGGTGTTCACTGGAAGGACTGATGCTGAAGCTGAAACTCCAATACTTTGGCCACCTCATGCGAAAAGTTGACTCATTGGAAAAGACCCTGATGCTGGAAGGGATTGGGGGCAGGAGGCGAAGGGGACAACTGAGGATGAGATGGCTGGATGGCATCACCGACTTGATGGGCATGAGTTTGAGTAAACTCCGGGAGATTGTGATGGACAGGGAGGCCTGGCGTGCTGCGATTCATGGGGTTGCAAAGAGTTGTACACGACTGAGCAACTGAACTGAACTGAAGAAGTACATTTCCCCCATAGTTTGTACTGACAAAATAATCTACTTTAAAGTAAATACTAACAAACACATGAAAAGATGCTCAACATCACTCATTATCAGAGAAATGCAAATCAAAACCACAATGAGGTACCATTACACGTCAGTCAGGATGGCTGCTATCCAAAAGTCTACAAGCAATAAATGCTGGAGAGGGTGTGGAGAAAAGGGAACCCTCTTACACTGTTGGTGGGAATGCAAACTAGTACAGCCGCTATGGAGAACAGTGTGGAGATTTCTTAAAAAACTGGAAATAGAACTGCCATATGACCCAGCAATCCCACTTCTGGGCATACACACTGAGGAAACCAGATCTGAAAGAGACACATGCACCCCAATGTTCATCGCAGCACTGTTTATAATAGCCAGGACATGGAAGCAACCTAGATGCCCATCAGCAGATGAATGGATAAGGAAGCTGTGGTACATATACACCATGGAATATTACTCAGCCATTAAAAAGAATTCATTTGAATCAGTTCTAATGAGATGGATGAAACTGGAGCCCATTATACAGAGTGAAGTAAGCCAGAAAGATAAGAACATTACAGCATACTAACACATATATGTATGGAATTTAGAAAGATGGTAACGACAACCCTATATGCAAAACAGAAAAAGAGACACAGAAGTACAGAACAGACTTTTGAACTCTGTGGGAGAAGGTGAGGGTGGGATGTTTCAAAAAGAACAGCATGTATACTATCTATGGTGAAACAGATCACCAGCCCAGGTGGGATGCATGAGACAAGTGCTCGGGCCTGGTGCACTGGGAAGACCCAGAGGAATCGGGTGGAGAGGGAGGTGGGAGGGGGGATCGGGATGGGGAATACGTGTAAATCTAGTGCTGATTCATGTCAATGTATGACAAAACCCACTGAAAAAAATTAATTAATTAATTAATTAAAAAGAAAAAAAAATAAAGTAAATACTACAACCTAAAGTAATATTTGGAATTACAAAAGCAAACTATTCACTAAATACCACCCTAGTCGCCAAACATTAGACTAGAACAATAGTCAGAGGACAAAGAAAGATATCTCTGAAAGAAAATCAGACAATTTCTACTTGCTTTCCATGAGATTTTTAAAAGGAAAGCCTACCTTGGGATAAAGTTTTAGGCATATTTTCATTTGTATGATTGATATAAACAAAGTTCTGTTGAACTACAACTTTATTTCCAAATACTGTTCTTCTTCAAATTAATATGTAGGGGAGAATTAAGCAAAATAATTTTGTCTATAAGCATTTTTCCTAACAAAGGGATTATCTCTTAACACACAGACAGACAGACACACACACACACACACACAGAGAATAGTAAACATTTGTGTTATGTATTCTTCACATTAAGGGCTTCCCTGGTGGCTCAAATGTTAAAAAAATTTGCCTGCAATGCAGAAGACCTGAGCTGATCCCTGGATCAGGAAGGTTCCCTTCTCCAGGGGATGTATTCTTTACACTAAGGGTACAACAAAAAAATTTATATAAACTGTGATAAAGTGAAAAGTATCCCCAAGTCGAGTAAGAAAGTACAGTAGTGATTCAGTGCAAGTTCAGGAAATGTACTATTAATTAATTAAACGATCAGAACTTAAGTGGCTCAGGAGCTTTCCTGGTGGCTCAGTCGTAAAGAATCTGAGTGTCAATACAGGAGACACGGGTTCAAATCCCTGACGCGAGAAGACCCCACATGCCGTGCAGCAACTAAGTCCCTGCGCCAAAACTATTGAGCCTGTGCTCTAGAGCCCAGGAGCTACAACTACAGAGTCCACTCACCGCAACAACTGAAACCCTCGCGCCCTAGAGCCCGTCTTCCACATCAAGAGGAGCCAGCAAAGTGAGAAGCCCGAGCACCGCAACTAGAGAGCATCCCCCACCCACCGCAACTAAGAACCCACGCAACGAAGATCCAGCACAGCCAAAAATAATAAATAAATAAACTACTATTTTAATAAAGTGGCTCAATGAAGATACAAATGAAAACAAAAATTCTTTGTGTACATAAAATTCATCTATCGCCAGAGTTTTCGAAACAATCAAAGGAAATAGATGGCAGCCTTCCAGAGTTCTCATTTTAAGGTATCACTCAGGCTTTCATTCCCAAAGAGTCTTCTCTCTGTCCCTTGCACTGGTAATTAAAATGAAAGGGTAAACAACTGAACACAGATTTATTTGTTTCTCCACCAAATGAGCTGGTGATAACAATGTTTATTTAGTGTCTTTATTAAATTATTTTTCATGTCAGTCCCACCAAGTTCAGGTCCTTCTACCTCCAAAAGAATTAAATCACACACCTGTTTGCTCATCTGAAATTCTGAACAATGATGACCCTTGAGGCTTTGCATTTTATGGCCAGTAGAGGTTGTTAACTGTTTATGAATATTTCTCTCCTAGGAGTATATAGTTCTTTTTGAGTTTCTGTCCTATTCTCTAGGATCAAGATGAGAGAGACCCTAAGAGACTGGGTTTCTTTAAAGGAAAGTTTCTGGAGGGCTACTGATCTGCTGCTGTTTAAAAAGGTCTTGATACATCACCTTCTGGTGACAAGAGAAAGCTGTCTAAATCTACTCACAAGAATAACATCGGATCAACAATTGTACTGGACTTGGATGTGAACTTGGACAGCCCATGCATTTAAAAAGACTGCCTTGAAGCACAGAGAAAGTTATAAAGTTGGTTAAAAATCCGCTTTCCTTCCATTCATATGCTCTACGGTTTCCATTTGTTTCTTAAGTAAACAAACCTGAGGGTCTGACAGGCTGGACAGTGGAGCATTCGTGAGACCAGATCCTGTGTGATAATAAAGCTCCTCCTCACTGCCTCTATTCCCAGAACACTGGACAGCTGGTAGATTTATGGACTCAAAGAAGAGTGGACTTTCCCTTGCATCCTAAGTTATTGTTCCAAGCCTCCTTTCACCAGAAGGATCAAGAGAGCGGTGAAGGCATAACTTATCCTGACTGAAGAAGTTTACCACTGATTTTGATGTTTCCCCACATTTAGGGAATGTCTTAGATGCTTTCCAACATCAACCTCATACCTATGGGATTTTCTTAACTTCCAACAGCCCCCTCCTTGGCTCAATAGCATTTAATATTGATATTTTTACAATCACTCAAAAAGTGATTATAAGGGAGACTGCATTGTTGCTAAAGTCAAAGAAATAATTTAGACTTAAAAAGAGTTTTATATCTGTGTCCATAGGCACAGACATAGGCTCTTATCAACTCAGGAACTAGATGACAAAAAATTCCCTGAAAGTGAAGATCAACTTAGACCCACTTGCCCAGGCTGCAAAGATTCAGCAGAGTGAGCAGATTCAGGGGCACAGTGGGCAGAACAGATGCTGCAAAAGGAAAGGCTTCCGGCAGAAAGCAGGCTACTAAAATCCAGCACAATCAAGTCCAGCAGCTCAGAGCTGAAGAACTGATGCTTTCAAACTGTGGTGCTGTAGAAGACTCTTGAGAGTCCCTTGGACTGCAAGGAGATCAAACCAGTCAATCTAAAGGAAATCAACCATGAATATTCATTGGAAGGACTGATGCTGAAGCTCCAATACTTTGGCCACGTGATGCAAAGAGATGGTTCATTGGAAAACACCCTGATGCTGGGAAAGGTTGATGGCAAGAGGAGAAGGGGGCAACAGAGGATGAGATGGTTGGATGGCATCACTGACTCAATGGATTATGAGTTTGAGGAGACTCCAGGAGTTAGTGAAGGACACGGAAGCCTGGGTGCTGCAGTCCACGGGGTCACAAAGATTTGGACACGACTGAGCTACTGAACAATAACAACAATGAAGCTCACTTCTTGCATAATGCTTTGCTTCAGAGAAAAGAAAATAGAGATTACATGTTGTATTATAATGTGGTTCAGGGTAAGATGGCCCTCTGTTATTATAACAGAAAGAGTGTCATATTGCTCTGACCACACCTCTATAAAAATCATTTACCGTGAGCCTGGAATGAACTCTGATAATGAGACGATGGTAAGAGAATGAAGTGTCAAAACACTCAGCTTTCCCAGGAAGTAAGGCAAAGTCCAGCCTGGGATCCTTACTGGCTTTCCAAGACTGTTCAAAGTCTTCCAATGAGCTTAAAGTGCTCCTTATTTCATTTTAAACCTCTGCTGCAACAATTAACGACTCAGCCCTGGAGTTGTTTTGTTGCAACTAAAAATCTGGGAAACCAAATTATTTTTTTTTCCCAAGGAGACCGCCTTCATCTCAGCTAAACAGAGAGAAAGTTGAGGACAAGGATATTATTCAAAGTGCCATCAAAGACCCTTATCTCCCTGAAGCCAACACCACAGGTAAAAGCAGAGCCTGTGTATAAAACAGACAACTAACAAGAACCTACTGCAGGGCACAGGGGACTCCATTCAGCGCTCCGTGGAGACCTGACTGGGACGGGAATCCAGAAAAGCGGGGATACGTGTATATGTTTATGTATATGTGCACTCAGCTTCTCAATCATGTCCAACTCTTTTTGACTGTAGCCCACCAGGCTTCTCTGTCCATGGAATTTTCCAGCAAGAATACTGAAGTGGGTTACCATTTCCTACTCCAGAGGAGCTTCCCTGACTCAAGGATTGGACCCACATCTCTTGCATCTCCTGCATTGGCAGGCAGAGTCTTCACCACTGTGCTACCTGGGAAGTCCATGTATATGTATATGCATATGCATAGCCGATTCGCTTTACTGTATAGCCAAAGCTATACTGTGGAGCAACTCTTGTGCTATTTAGTTGCTAAGTCATATCGGACTCTTTATAAATAAACCCCATGGACTTGGTTGCCATTTCCTTCTCCAGGGCATCTTCCTGACCCAGGGATTGAACCCGCATCTCCTGCATGGACAGATGGATTCTTTACCACTGAGCCACCAGGGAAGCCTGTAAAGCAACTATACTCCAATAAAAATGAAAGGAAGGAAGAAAGAATGGAAATAAGAAAAAATGGGAGGAAGGAAGGAAGTGAGGTAGGTAGGTAAGTAGATAGATAGACAGACAAACAGACAGATAACAGGCGATGGATATTAAACTGAAGACCCTCAAGGATGCCCAGGCTCCACAGGCCTTGTTGTTGATTAAGAATCCTAGTCCTTTCTGAAGTGAGGCTGCATCAGCACTAAAGTTCTTCAACCATCTTGACTGAGACTCCAAAAATAAACAAGTACATATTTGGAAGGCTGTTACTCCAGTCTCTGGTAGGAATTCTAGCATCAGTTCCTACCACATGGAAGTCACCAACCATGTGAATTGATGAAACTGGATTAAACCCTCTTAATGTAACTTCCAACTACATAACTCTGTGATCTGTGTACCATAAATTAAAAATAAACAGAAAAGTGAAAGTCAAAGTGTTAAGTCACTCAGTCGCATCTGATTCTTCGCAACCACATTTGACTCTGGCCAACCAGACTCCTCTGTCCATGGACTTCCCAGGCAAGAATATTGGAGTGGGTTGCTATTTCCTACTCCAAGGGATCTTCCCAACCCAGGGATGGAACCTGGGTCTCCTGCGTTGAAGGCAGATTCCTTACTGTCTGAGCCACCAGGGGTTTTTTAAATAAATAGAGAAGATTCATAAAAAGGGAAGAAGGGAAGGAGACAGAGAAATACAGGTACAAGGGAGGGCTCAGAAGAGGACACGTGGTCAGACATAGAGAAGAGGTGATAAAAGGAGGGGCAGATCCCAAAGATTTTGCTGATAGTTTTAACCTAAATAAATCTTTAGGTCAGTGTGGAAGGGGGGCATAAATTAAACTGAACTCCTCACGGCTATCTAACTCAAGAAGAAAATCAATAGAAACTTTCAGAGTTCACACAGCCTCATCGACAGAGTCCCATTAAAACCCTCCAGATTTCTTTCCTTACAACTCAAAAGTTCCCTGGAGAAAATGCTGATTCAGAACAAGGAAGTTTATAAATTATTGGCCATTTCTCATTGAGAGAAAACAGACACAGAATTATGCTTAGAGCGTAGTGAAGCCAGTAGCCTTCAGAAGGTGTACAGTGAAATCTAGGGTAACAAAGTTGTCTTCTTGCAAGCTATAGCAAGCACTCTTGGATAACAAATAAGAATTGGCAGTGCTGTGCTATCTGGGTACAATGTTCCAATTTTATATTCCAAAAGCATAATGATGAATCAAATGAAATAAAAACCTAGATGTATACTGTGTGGGTGCATGTATGTGTGTGGTCAGTCATGTCTGATTCTTTGCAACCCCATCAACTATAGACCTCAAGACTCCTACGTCCATGGGATTCTCCAGACAAGAATATTGGAGTGGGTTACCATTTCCTCCTCCAGGGCATCTTCCTGACCTAGGGATCAAACCTGTATCCCCTACATCTCCTGCATTAGCAGGTGGATTCTTTACCACTGTGCCACCTGGGAAACCCCAGACATACTAGAAAGCTAAAATTCAACGGGTGACTAGAACTAGGAATAGAACAAACTTCAGAAAATTTAAGGAGTATAAAACCAGAACTGTGATGCTGAAAATGAGACAGATATTCTCATAGTTACATCATTCCCCTATATAAAATCAATTGATGATACATATGTTATTTATGTGATACAGATGCAGTGTACCAGGTAGATATTGGCTAGCTGTTATTAAAGACACTTGAAAATGAATAATGGAAGAAACACGGGAATTAAAAGGGGGATTCAATCCCATCACACTGTTCATCACCTTATTTTTGTTAATGAAAGAACCACAATGTGATGCAGAAAGGGGGAGGGCCATACTCTGTGCTGTGTTTAGTTGCTCAGTCATGTCTGACTCTTTGTGACCCCACAGACTATAGCCCGCCAGGCTCCTCTTGTCCATGGGGATTCTCCAGGCAAGAATACTGGAGTGAGTTACCATGCCCTCCTCCAGGGGATCTTCCCAACCCAGGGATCGAACCCAGGTTTCCCACACTGCAGGCAGATTCTTTACCATCTGAGCCCCCAGGGAAGCCCTGGTGGGGCTGCATACTTTACTTTGTTGCACACTTTACTTACCTGCTTCTCTGTGAGAATGACTCTCCCCAGTAACTGGTCTTCTAGACCTTTCATAGTGACTGTGAAATCGATGATGGAGGTCCGAGCACTTATTTCAGGGGTGTAGGCTGGATTGGGCAGCTTGGTGGTGATGTAGAGTCTGAAGCCATCCATCACATCTATCTCTTTGTCACCGACTTTCACCTTTGTTATAAAAAGAAAGTTAAAAGTAAAAAAAAAAACACAGATACACCTCACTGTGTGTTTTTTGCTTAGGATCTAATATCACTTTAAACCACTGTATACCTAGAGATCATGTGTATACTTAAAAAGAAATGTTCATTAGGCATTCACAGGGCTTCAGGCCACTAGGATGAAAAGAAAGAAGGACTAAAGTAAGAGAGGAAGGAGGAAGGGAGAAAAAGGGAAGGAGGGATGGAAGAAGGGAAGGAGGGAGGAAAGGAAGTTAATTCAATATTTGTTGGTTGTTGTTCAGTCGCTCAGTCATGTCCAACTCTTTGTGACCCCATGGACTACAGCACGCCAGGCCTCCCTGTCCTTCACCATCTCCTGGATCCCGCTCAAACTCATGTCCATTGAGTTAGTGATGCCATCCAACATACATCATCCAACAAAAACAGAATTTGAGGCTTCCCTGATGGCTCAGTGATAAAGAAACCACCTGCCAATGCTGGAGGCACAGGTTGGATCTCTGATCCAGGAAGATCCCACATGCCAAGGAGTAACTAAGTCCATGTGCCACAACCATAGAGCCTGTGCTCTGGAGCCTGAGAACTGCAACTGTGAAGCCCATGAGGCACAACTACTATAGCCTGAGGACCCTAGAGCCTGTGCTCTGCAACAAGAGGAGCCCCTGCAATGAGAAGTCCATGCACCACAACTAAAGAGTAACCCCCACTCACCGCAATGAGACAAAACTAGGAAGCAACGAAGATCCAGTACAGTCAAAAATAAACAAATCAATAAAACTACAAATAAATATTGAATTTATTGCGCTTCCCTGGTGGCTCAGCAATAAAGAATCTGTCCGCCATGCAGGAGCCACTGGTCACGTGGTTCGATCCTTGGGTCGGGAAGATCTCCTGCAGGAGGGCATGGCAACCCACTCCAGTATTCTTGCCTGGAGAATCCCATGGACAGAGGAGCCTGACAGGCTATAGTCCATGGGGTCGCAAAGAGTCAGACAAGACTGAAGTGGCTGAGCACACACGCACATAGAATTTATCACCAAAATTGTTGTGATCACACTGCAGAAGTGAGGATGGATTCCCCACCCAAAATCTGGTTCAGAAGTCAAGATGGAGGATGTCAATCATGTACCAAAAGATATGAAAAAGGTTTATTATTCACATGAGAATTTCTGGAGATTCAGGGTAGGCTGCCAAACAGGTCCAAAGTAAAATCACTTAAGAGAGCAGAGAGAAGCAGGTGTTTTAGGGTTTCACGGAGATTATGGGATGCGACTAGGATGAGGCTTCCCAGATATGGTCATGAACAGGAAGTTGCATGGTTTGGATTTCCCACTGTGACTCAGCTGGTGAAGAATTCGCCTTCAATGTGGGAGACCTCGGTTCAATCCCTGGGTTGGGAAGATCCCCTGGAGAAGAGAAAGGCTACCCACTCCAGTAGTCTGGCCTGGAGAATTCCACAGACTGCATAGATTCCATGGACTGTATAGTCACTGAAAACAGTGACTTTCACTTTCACCAAAGAGAGCAGAGCCACGCTTTCTCATCAGCTTGCCCAGATTTGGGATGGCAGGGGAGGGGCATGATGGAGCTTGAAAGCCGTGCAAAGTCTAACATCAGAATGGAGTCAGGCTTCATGATACAAGTGAAGCAGATGTTCCTAAAAAGGCTACTCTTGATCCCAACTCAGTAAGCACGGAAGAGAAAAGCAAATGCCTCCTGCCCCAGACTTGAATCTGAGTTGATGTTTAATGAGAAACTGTGACCTATGTCACATTGACCTGGCCTCCTGGCAACTGCTCTGCACACTGTCATCTGCAGGTTTAACCCACCTTAAAGGTAGACCCAGTCTTAATGAAGTTTCTCTCCAAAACATTATCCAGGGCTGGATCTAGTTCCTCCCCAACATCTTCGATTAGCAAGGGTCTTCCAAGAGAAAGACTGTCCTCCAGGTGGTTTCTGAAGTACTTGTGATTTAGAGATGTGATCTAGAAACAAGACAATATTGTAAAGTAATTAGCCTCCAACTAATAAAAATAAATGAAAAATAAATAAATAAAGATAAAAATCTTGAAGAATATAGACAAAAAAAATAGAAACAAGATCAAAATGTTGCTCTACAGTTTCCTTTCTTCACCTTAGCAAATCATCATTTCCTTATTTTTATTCACTTAATTGAAGGGGCTTGGGGGTAAAGAATCTGCCTGCAATGCGGGAGACACAGGAGACACAGCTTCAATCCCTGGGTTGAGAAGATCCCCTAGAGAATGAAAGGGCAAGCCACGCCAGCATTCTTGCCTGGAAAATTCCTTGGACAGAAGAGCCTGGTGAGCTACAGTCCATGAGGTGGTAAAGAGTCGGACACAATGAGCTCATGGCACTCAAAGGCACTAAGAGTTGACTTACAATATTGTGTTAGTTTCAGATGCACAGCAAAGTGATTTGGTTGTAAATATTTTTTTCAGACTATTACAAAACATAGAAAAAGTTCCCTGTGCTATACAGCAGGTCCTTGCTGGTTATCTATTTTATATACAGTAGTAGTGTGTTTATGTTAATCCTAACCTAATTTATTCCTCCTCCATCACCTTTCCCCTTTGGTGACCATAAGTTTGTTTTCTATGTCTGTGGCTCTATTTATGTTTTGTATATAAGTTTGTTTATATCATTTTTTAGATTCTACTAATACATATAAGTGACATACTATTTGTTTTTGTCTAGCTTACTTCACTCTGTATGACAATCTCTAGGTCCATCCCTGTTGCTGTGAATGATACTATTTCATTCTTTTGTATGGCTGAGTAATATTCCATTGTACAAATATACTGTTATCTTCTTTATCCATTCCTCCGTCAATGGACATTTAGGTTGCTTCCAGGTCTGGGAGATTGTAAATAGTGCTGCTATGAACAATGGAATGCATGCATCTTTTTGAATTATGGTTTTCTCCAGATATATGCCCAGGAGTGGGACTGTAGGATCAGATGGTAGCTCTATTTTCAGTTTTCTAAAGAATCTACAGAGCATTTGACCGCATCGTTTCCTTTCACTAAGAAGCAGGTGAACACTCTCTGTGACAATACTGCCTTTCCCCCACCACCACATTTGTGACAAATAATCAGGAAATAACTATAAAGTGTCTTTATTTGCGACACACCTAGTGTGACACAGCTCTGCTCTGCTCTGTTTATCAGGGAGAACCTTAGGCCCTAACAGAAGGGAGTCTGACCCCTTTGATGGACAGCATTAGGAGAGATAAACAAGAATCCAAATAATGCAATTTTAGGCATTGCTTATAAATATTAATATCTAAATATTAATAACAAAATTATTTCTAAATATGAAATATTTCTTCTCAGATATTGTTGATCTGGGGCAAATGTGCCCAACTCTTGTGACTCAATGGACTGTAGCCCACCAGGCTCCTCTGTCCATGGGATTCTCCAGGCAAGAATACTGGAGTGGGTTGCCATGCCCTCCTGCAGGGGATCTTTCCAACCCAGAGATAGATCTGGGTCTCCTGCACTGCAGGCAGATTCTTTACATTCTGAGCCACCAGGGAAGCCCATTTATATTCAAACGAAGATTACCTGGAGTTCATTCTGGTTTTCTTTATTTTTAATCCAGATCTTGCCTTGAGTCTGTGGGTCAATTAGCAAAGGATAGCGAGATGCTTTTGTGACAATAATTCCATTCTGAATGGACAGGTCATCATTGGGCAGGCCTTGGAGGTTCCACTCACTAATGGTAGGAGCATCAATCAACATCTCATTGAGGTTTAGATTGTCTCCAAATGGAATTTCCCGGGCTTTCATTTCTTTCTGCCAGTCATTTAACAGCAGATTGCGAAATTCTTGATTAAAGGGACCAGAATAAGATAGAAAAGCTGTAGCCAACAACACATCCCCTAAAACAAAAAACAAAACACCACTAAAACACTTTATGAACAGCTTTGTAATTCTGCAGAATATAAGAAGTGGCAAAAAAAAAAAAAAAGACAATCATTCTTTTGAATTTAATTTCAGAAACCCAATTGTAACCACAAGTTACTGTGTCTTGTGAATAAGCAGTAGTTCAGTTCACTGTGAAAAGAGTCCACATGACCCACAAGTAATAATTGCTGATAGTCAAGCATTGGATTATGTTGATCTTACTGGTTATGAGAGGATGACTTCTGACCTCAGAAAACACAGTCTCCATTCTAAATGACCTTGATCTATATGGTCATCCACTCACAGGAGAATTCAAAAATGACCTGATAATAAGAGTCAGACATGATTGAGCAACTAACACTACATTATCTAATAAGGGTTGCCTAAATGCCAGACCAATATTCATCCTTTTGAAACAGCTGGGCACGCACACACACACAGGAATTTGAAGTAATGGAGTGTTGATGTATATCTTGATTAAAGCTTAAATTTGCTCACTCCCTATCACAGTCAACACATAATCTCATTAACAAAGGGATTTATGTGTGTGTGTTCAGTCACTCAGTCCTGTCCGACTCTTTGCAACCCCACAGACTGTAGCCTGCCAGGATCCTCTGCCCATGGAATTCTCTAGGCAAGAATACTGGAATGGGTTGTCTTCGAGGGGATCTTCCCAACCCAGGGATCAAACCTGAGTCTCCTGCATCGCAGGAGACTTTACCGCTGAGCCACCTAGAAAGCCAATAATGGGATTTACGTACCTACAAGTCTTTTAGTTTGTGCAGCAAACTCTTTACTTTGCTCTGTCCATCTTTCTTTTTCTCCTGCCAAGCCTCCGATCAGTGCAGAAGCAGCCTGCATCTTATGTCTGCACCTCTCTGCATCTTCAAGCAAGGTCTAAACCAGAAGAAAGCCTTATTTCAGAAAAATAGAGCCTGCAGCTCAAAAATATAATTCTAAAATATTATATGTTATCTGCCTTTGTGAGAAATGTGTGCCATTTATTTCACAGGAAGCATTAACTTCCATTTCTATATGTCTGGGTCAGTCCAGCCTGTGTCTTAAGCCCTTCTATGGAACATAGAGAGATTCCTCAGGAAGTGTCCTGAGCCAACAGGCAGACCCTCCCCAGATTTTCATCAACTGAGATAAAGTGAAAATTTGCATCATTGATGATTTTCCTATCAAAAATTACAAATAAAATATAAGCATACATGCTAGTATCACAGAGCACAATAAAATGTAAAGACATGCATAAACCTACTTTAAAATGAGAAATGATGTTTCTCATGTTAAAGTTCTAGCATCACTATTGCTTTGTCTAACTCCGTATCTCCTTTGATTTCAGGTGAAACTCTAGATTTTCTTCAAGTTGTGGAGTTGTGAAGTTCATTCACAAATTCCAGCCACATCAACTCAGCAGGCCCCTACCTGTTGCTCTTGTGTCAATAAGAGACCTCTAACTAGACTTCCATACACTGTTGGGCTTCCCAGGGGGCTCAGTGGTAAAGAGTCTGCCTGCCAAACAGAAGACATGGGTTCAATCCCTGGGTCTGGATGATCCCCTGGAGAAGGAAATGGCACCCCATCTAGTATTCCTGCCTAGGAAATCCTATGGACAGAGGAGCCTGGTGGGCTACAGTCCATGGGGTCACAGAGAGTCGGACACGAGTGAAGTGACTAAAGAGCAACAGCCACACACTGTTGCCACTCAGAGCTTTGTTCTTAAAAACAAATGACTATATGTAATTACAGCTGATTTGCAATGCTGAATGGCAGAAACTAACACAACACTACACAAATTAAAAAAAAAAAATTTAAGGGTAAAAAAAAGCAAATGGTTCAGTTTCTCAATATTGAAGAGACAGCTGTTAATTCTACCTGTAAAAATGTATACTTATGAAACAATAATGGATATGGATAAAGATTTAGCTATATGACAAGTCACTGGGAGTTCATGTAATATTTACAAGTATTGCTGTAATATATATGGCATACACATATGCTAAATGTCTAACAATAGAGAATTATTTACATACATTATGGTATATTGTGCATAAGAATACTCTGAAGCCATTAAAATATAATTATTATGAAAAATAATCATTAGTAAATTGCATTTATAAAGCAGTATGTACTGAATGATCTGTTACAGTTTTTTACATGGATTTAAAATATATGTAAATCAGGCATATGTGTAGATACGAAATGATAAAGAGCAAAATATTTTTAGGCTTTATCGCCAGGGTTACCTATGTGTATTTTCTATAAAGAAACACAAATCGCTTGTGTAATAATAGCATAACACAGTGTTTTTCAGAAACAAGATACTTGTTCCAGTTTGTTCTAGCCTTCTCAGTTTTCCTTCCTGCGAGAGTTAATGCAGAAAGCCCAAAAGCCCAACTCAGAGGCCCAGCCACACCTGGACACCATCCATATCTGTTTGTATCTCCCCAAAAAGAAAGATGTCAGCTGGAAGTATCACACGACATCACTGTTTTCTTGTTGTTGTTTAGTCACTCAGTTGTGTCCAACTGTTTGCAATCCCATGGACTGTAATCCTCCAAGCTCCTCTGTCCATGGGATTCTGTAGGCAAAAATACTGGAGTGGGATGCCATGACCTCCTCCAGGGGATCTTCCAGAATCTGGGATCAAACCCACATCTCCTGCATTAGGCAGGTGGGTTCTTTATCACTGAGCCACCAGAAAAGCCCTTATTTGTATCTGCCTACCTTTAAAACAAACTTTTCATGTGAAAGATATTTTTACTATTAAGTTATCCTCCCTAAATTCCCCATCCCCACTTCTGTGTAGCTGAATATAAACTGGCCAACCTCTCCCCTCCTGGTTGTGGCTTTCTAGAAGCCCAGGCTCCTCTGGGGGATTGGGAAAGGGGGGATGGGAGCAGACAGGAGTGAAAGCGGATTTTCCCTCTGAGCCTGGTTAGGGGAGTGTGCAGAATTCCTCAGCTTCTGTGGGTAGTACTCCTGGCCCTCTCGCTCCCAGCGCCCTAGAATGTGACCAGATCCCTGGGGAAGTGGACCCTCCACAAAGCCCTGCCCTTGCACAAAACAGCAGGACACACACTCCCCCAGGGACTGCACACCTGGGTGAGGAGGTCACCAGTCACGACCAGACTTGAAACCCTCCCCTGCCTCCCTGCAGTCTGTAACCCGGGACTCTCAGGAGCCCCATGGAGCAAGAAGCAACAATACCACGACTAAAGGTCAACTTCATGCCAACATGATGTGGGCAGACCAGCACACAGCCAGATTTCGTTTTCTTAATGAAAAACACATGACATTTGTTGAAATTCAATTTTTTAAGTTAGAGCCATGCCTTTATAGTAACTGTACTTATATGGTCCTTATAATTGCTTACCTAACAAATAGTAGATACTCGAAAACAAAACAGCTTGAGTGAACTAATGCAAAATTGTTAAAACTGAAAGGTAATAAAATGAGGCTGTAAAATATTTTTACTATAGGTAGCAGCCCTTCCCAATGTGAGTGTCCAAATGGTAGAAATTAAAAGGCCTTCCTCATAGTTGTTTCTAAGGTAGACTTTCAAACTGCAAAGTGAATTTTCTCCTGATATTATAAGTGAATTCCATAGACCATAAGTAACAAATCCAAATGATGATACATAATACTTCTCCAAGATTTCTATAAAGCTCTTATTTTGCTTTCAGGAGACTTATCTTTAACAGAGAATACCACACATCTTGCATATTGTACAGCTGATGTTTATCTAAATTCGCTCACTGGGACCCTCCAGAGCAGGAATCTCAATCCAGTTGAGTGACAGCTGAGAAGCAGCAGAGGTTCTAAAATAAATCATCAAGGAAAGCACAGAGAGAATCTAGATCTTGTTTTCCAAATGTAGGCTTTATCGGAGGCAGATAGAGATTTTGTGAGGACAGATGCTTACATAATCTGGGGACCACTTTAAGAAAATCATTAAAGAATTTTTGCAAATACAAAACAGCCAAGTGAACATGTAATGAGCATCAGCAAGGGAAAAGCACTACAAAGTCCTGATGGTGAAGAATTCAGGTCCCTTTCTCCTGGGATCTCCAGGTATTTTATCTGAATAAAATACTCTCCCCATAGAACTCTCCATGGCTCCCAGTAAACTCAGCATTTATGGGGCCTGTGCAAGTGAGGGAAAATAAAGCTTAAGCTACATTAGGTTTATGTTACATCTGCCTTGATTTCCAGAACGAAGGAGGTCCCAGTGGAGCTGGAGTAGGTATAAATCAATGAAAGAGCTTGCTGCTCAGTGGAAAGGAAATATACAAACCTTGATTTTGAAGTGCTAAAGTTGCAAAACATGCAGAGGTTGAGAAGGCTGTGGGTGGTCTCTGTGACTGGGACACAGCCATGTGGTCAGGTTGGTCCAGCAGAGAGGCCCAAGAAGACATCAGAAGATCAAGGTCTAATCCAGCCCGAGGACCTATGATCGATAGCCATTCTCTTGTCCTTTCTGGACCTAAGTTCTTTCCTTATTGTTTTTTTAAATTTCATTTTGTTTTAATTTTTTTGCTGCACCGTGCCGGATCTTAGCTCCCTGACCAGGGATTGAACCCACGCTCCTTGTATTGGAAACACAAAGTCTTAACCACTGGACCGCCAGGGAAGTCCCCTAAGCTCCCTTCTTTGAAATGAGAATAAAATAAAAATATCTACCCTGCCTACCTTGAGAGATTGTTTAAAGGTTAAATGAGGCAAAGTGGGAGGATGTGATTTGATAAACATATCAAAACTGCTGCACAAGATCCTGCTTTCATCACAATTTACAAGAAAACTCAGAACATCCATGTTCCAGCAGTGACTTCTGTTTTGGCTGAATATCCTGACCTCTCACTGAAGTTCCTCAGTGTCTGCTAGAAACAAATTCCAGGGTTTAATGAGGGCGCATGTGCTGTGTGTATATATGTGTGTGTGTGTGTGTATGCATGCACTGTGCATCAATTAAATGAATCCCTGCTGGAAATCAAACCCTTAGAGAAAGGGAGCAGGAAAGGAATGAAGGGCTGACCACAGTGTCAGAGGACAGTGACCTGCTTTTCGGTCATGGCCTTCTCATACTCAGCCTGCACCACATCCAGCTCGGCTTGCTTGTCATCCAGCTCGGCCTGGGCCTTCTGCAGATCCTGCATGGCCATCACGTAGCGGTTCTCCTGCACCACCAGGTTGGCCTGCATAGGACACACACAGCGTGAAGGGCCAGGCAGCAACCCAGACGTCCAGCACATCAGATCTGAGAACTCAGGGAAGTCCACGCTACACCTTTTCTTTGTTCTTTGGGAGCCTTCTCAAATTACATCATCAAGGCCAAGTCTTCATGTGAACTTGACATGTTTGTAAGCAGATGATTATAAATCATTAAGAGAAAGTCAGCAAACTTTTTCATAAAATTCCAGATAGTAAATATTTTTGGCTTTGGGGGCCAAGAGGCAAAATCAAGACTTTTGTTTAAGTACTTAATTTAAAATTCTACAAGTTGTACAAATATAGGTGGTAGGTTAGATTTGGCCTGCAGATCATAGTTTGCCAGTCCCTAAATTCGAACACTGTAATAGTAAATGCATAAAGGAAAATTGCAGATTATTTTAATATTGAGTTGTAGGGGAAAAGTTGAATATTTAGAACCATCTGCCAAGGTGAGCTCATCACTGTTAATGAAGATGTTAAAATAAGACAAAGAATGAAACATAATTAATCACTGAATATAAAGATCTAGGTTTTTGTGGGTAGAGATGGACTTGACGGTATTCCTGTAATTCTCATATGTTACTTGCTTTCAAGCAAAGAATTGATACTTGAGCTGTGACCAAATTTAAAAAAAATTGTTTTAAGGAAGTTAAATTAGACTCAAAAGACATAATCAAAAGCAATATTGGGGGGAAAAAAGCAATATTGGAAAAAGGCGATGTAGAAAATAGTCTGTGCTTACAGTAATTTAAATTCTTTTGAAAAAAATTTGAAATCAAAATTCTCTCTTTTAAGTTTTTAAAATGGTAAAACTGACTTTGATGGGGAAACCCACTACCAGCATCATATTATTTCTGAGGGGTTCCAGAAGAAAAGATTATCTTAAAAATATTTTTTTGAGATAAGTTATTTTCTTATCTGATAACCCCAGGTTCCCAAATTTTGGCAGAATAAATAATTCTTTAAAGGAATATCTAGTTCCATGACTAGAACCAATGACAGCAGAAGCATGGCTTAAAAATTATAGTTTACAGATGTTCTGACTCTTGGAATATTTTTCGTCTCTGCTCTAAGAAGAATCTGTTGCCATGACTTAAACAAAGGGGAACAGCAAGGCCACTCTGTCAACTTACTATAAAGTCACCCACTAATGTCAAACTATCACAGTCCCCCAAATTTCGGATATTTTCAAGGACTTTCCTCAGAAAAAAAAATAATAATCTTTTTAATGAAGTACTCAAAAGATACTAATCCAAGGGTATAAGAATCTTTCAAATCCAACTGCTCCCATTAGGAGCTGTAGGACTCTACTAAGATTACTTAAACTCTATGAGCCTCAGTTTCTCCATTAAGATTTTGAAAAACTACCTGCTATGATTTATGTGAGCGTGTTGTGTGTGTATTAAATACGGTAACATGTAAAAACCCAAGTCTGGGACCTGGTCTATAATAAGAATTTAATAGATAATAATATATTAATATCACCTTTTTAAAGATTTTTTTGATATGGGCCATTTTTAAAGTCTTTGTTGAATTTGTTGCAACATGGCTTCTATTTTCTGTTTTGGTTTTCTGGCATCTAGGCATGTGGGATCTCTGCTCCCTGAGCAGGGATCGAACCCACACTCCTGCATTGGAAGGCGAAGCCTTAACCACTGGATCACCAGGGAAGTCCCTCCATAAATAATAGTGTTATTATCTGTGTTTAATATTTAAGGCTCTACTGTTGCAATGTTCTGTTTATGTGAACTCATATTTATTAATTTTCACAGAGTTTCTAAGGAGAAATCTCATTAGAATGAAACTGAATAGAATTTAAATTGCAATTCTTGTCATCAATATTTGTTTAAGTTTATCCACTATGA
Organism: Cervus canadensis; assembly: GCF_019320065.1. Taxonomy (NCBI): domain Eukaryota; kingdom Metazoa; phylum Chordata; class Mammalia; order Artiodactyla; family Cervidae; genus Cervus; species Cervus canadensis. The sequence continues at coordinate 55,831,288 of NC_057401.1, forward strand.
GAAGCCACTTGGCCTGTCTAGAGGAATTGTAAGATGAAAGAAGAGTCCCTCAGTGTCTCCTTCACTAACGAGTGGTGAAGAGGTCCCCACTGGAGTCAAAGGAGTGTCCTCAACCTCTCTTCACTTGGGAAACGAGAGAAACCCCTTCAGAAATCAATGAAGTTAGACCCTTTGGTCTGTATTTCTTAATATACTGAGCAGAGCTGCCCAATGAGACTACATTTTCTTTGTCTTCTACTTCTCTCTATGCAATGAACATGTAGGATCTATGTAACTATGTTTATTTTTATGACAATGGCAATTAGGAGGGACCTGACAAGCTAACGACTTCCAGATGCTGGATGCTACTAAGAGCACAGGGGGGCACCCCCAGAACAGGCTTCTCAGAAGAGAAGCATAGGTTCCAGGTACAACTAGAAGGTTCCCCCTCCTTTGTTCTCTTCACGTCCTACTGTAGGACTTACGTTGCCCTGGGACTGGATGGAGCCTGAATTGTACCAAATGTAATGGAGATGTTGTTCGTGCATAAGCCTTGTTTAGAATGTCCATTATTTTGTACTGATTTCAACTCATTTTATTTTAAGTAATTACAACAAAATAAAAACTCCCCCTTGTGAATTCAACTGTAATTCTCTTGGAGACACTTACAGATGCTTACCCACTGCAAAAATTTGCAAAGGATGCCCTATACTTTTCACTGGATTCAGTGGTTCAGTCAGTATCAAAATAGCCAACTGGAGTCTTCAATGGTCCTGAATCCATAATACCTGACAGCATGATACCTTCAGCTATTTTCTCTAAAAATCTCTAAGCCAAATGAATCTCTTCTGTTTTAAGTTGCCCTAAGGCCCCCAGGGACTCCCCACTGACTAAATGCTCCAGGTATGGTAATAATGAGAAAATAAAATGGAACTTGAAACTCTCTCCCTATCTTCTTTTTATTCTTGATTATTTTTAGCATGATTATTAAGTTTCTCATGTACTTTGTAAGTATAAGAGGATTTTAGTTGATGGTTGAAAGAGATCAGACTTATATGAAAACAAAATAATCAACCAAACCATTAGGTGTGATTTTTGAGGCATTAATATTTCATTCTCAAAACATGTACTTGCCTCTCCATCTGCTAAAGACTGTCACTGAGTGATGCAGAGATGTGGACCAATAAAGCTGAGAAATTCAATAACTCAAAGAGAAACAGTGGCATAGTGTCAGCCTACATTAAATCAAGGATGCTAGTCAGTCTCTTTCCTGAGGGTCAAAGGGAGAGGGAATACTAAGTCACCTCTGAAGCCAAGTTCAGCCACCAGTGACTGTGTCCACCCCGCCTCATTCATAGGACTCCCTGGCAAGAGCTCTTGGACATTATTGGTGGGTCCTATGCTATAGTTTTCTGTGTTTCTTTTTCTCAAGTTAACATTGTGGGGGGAAAAATGTCCAGCAGCCCACAGAGGACTTAGTATCCTTGTAGAGTCCAAGCTGAAGGCCCATACAATTCCAATGGCAGGAGGATTACAGAGAAGAAAGAGACATCCTATGCTTGGCCAGTCCAGCACCAGCTCTTCCCATAGACAAGACTAGTAACACCTGGGACTCCTTTTCTGCAGGAAAGACAAGCCCTGTTGACCCAGAGACTCCCTGCTGGCACACATCCTGAAGCCCCACCAAGGAGGCTTACCTTCAGAGGCAACACCTCTCTGTTTATAGAAAAGAAGGAAGCCATGGCCTTGGTCCAGGAACAAAGACCCGCTACATTCCCACATACTCGTTTAGCAGTTTCGATGTTGTAGTCTGCCATTTCGAAGTAAGGATTCAAAAATTCTATCACTTCTTCATTGATTGTGTCTTTTGGGAATTGCTGTGGAAGAATGGAGTGAAATAAAGTTAAAATGCCTTTGTCCATTAAGTCATAATCACATTATGCTCATGATACAACTGAAACAAATGGTTATTTCAGGATATTAGGCAAATAAAATGATACATATATTTAGTATTGCAAATAAAGCAAATATATAAAGTGTATATATAGTGTGTGTATATATATATATATGTAATATTTAGCATTTAGCAGCAACCAAATGCTTAACACATTCAGAGAGAGGTTCTATTAAACTCACCTGAAATGTGATGAAAATCAGTTGGACATTAAGCCTTCAGGGTGATGAATTAATTTTTAATCACTGAACTATCAAGATAATGAGAGAACTTTTCTCTTCTGGAGAGATAAAATTTTAAAATAGTAGCAGAAATGGATTAAGAGTGCCTTCTTGCATTAAAAGAAAAGACTGACCAATCAGTGGAATTGGATCATTTAAAAATGGTGTTTGATCATCTCAATGAAGATAATTAGATGTTTTCCAAGTAGAAAGAAATGTAGCACCTAAATAGTTCAGAGAAATAAGTCTGCACAGAACATACATAGCACAGAGTGAAACTCACCTTTACTCAGACCTCCTTAAAAATGCAAGCTTCTTTTGTGAGACTCAAAAAAATAGTGAAGCCAGAAGAATATTTGGGAGCAATAGAAGGATGGTGCTGACAAAAGGGAAATAGCAGAGCAGCTTCCAAGAACACTGGCTCTGCAGCAGGTATATAAGGCAAGTCCAAGGCCACTGCCACATTTTTCGGTATTTTTTGAGCCCCACCCCCTACCACCACTGCCCTTCCACAAACTCATAACCAGATTAATCGCCACCCCCTCTCCACCCAAATAGCATGCTATTCCTTCACAGGGCACTTACACCTCAGAGGCTCATATTTCAATTATCTGAAACAAGTCTGTATGAACCACTGGTTTCAGAAGCTGCCTCTTACAGCTGCTGTAAAAGGCCTCACAAGATGCTCTGGCCACAGCAGCCACAGGGGCAACACTGAATTAAAAACTGAATGAAACTGAAAAAGACACATACCCCAGTGTTCACTGCAGCACTGTTTACAATAGCTAGGACATGGAAGCAACCTAGATGACCACTGACAGATAAATGTGGAACATGTACACAATGGGGTATTTCTCAGCTATAAAAAGGAATGCATTTGAGTCAGTTCTAATGAGATGGACAAACCTAGAGCCTATTATACAAAGTAAAGTAAGTCAGAAAAAGAAAGACAAACATTGCATACTAACACTTATATACGGAATCTAGAAAGATGGTACTAATGAACCTACCTACAGGGCAGCAATATAGATGCAGACATAGAGAACAGACTTCTGAACACAGTAGGGGGAGAGAGGGTGGGATGATTTCGGAGAGTAGCATTGAAACATATATATTACCATAGATAGCCAGTGGTAATCTGTTGTATGACTCGGGGAACCCAAAGCTGGTGCGCTGTGACAACTCAGAGGGGTGGGATGGGGAGGGAGGTGGTAGGGAGATTAGGGAGGCGGGGATATATGTATACCTATGGCTGATTCATGTTGATGTATGGCAGAAATCATCATAACATTGTAAAGTAACTATCCTTCAACAAAAAGTAAAATTTAAAAAAAGAAACTATGAAAAAATTTTAAAAATAAAAACTGAATGAAAGACAGTGCTGAAGTTACTGTGTGGGGTATGAATGGGGATTGGGAATCCCCAGTCAGTTGTCTCAAGATCTAAATATTAAAGATAAAACAACAAAACTTCTAGTAGGAAAGACAGGTGCACTTATTCTACCCTAGAGACAGGCAAAGATTTACTAAACAGAACAAAGAAAGCACTATTAAGGAAAATATTGATAAACTGGACTATACGACACTTAGGAACACCTGCTTATCAAAAGACACAATGAACAACTAAGGCAGAGAGTGAAAGAAGATATCTGCAAACATACAGATGACAAATTACTCATATTTTACATACAAAGAAACTCTAAAGCTCTAATGCTTCTAATGTCTTATATTTGAAAGAGAAACTTCTACTCTGAGAAAATGCTTAAATACAAATTTTAAATATATATGAAGAATATCACTCAGACTTAAAAAAGAAAGAAATTCTGCCATTCATAACAACATGGACAGACCTGGAGGGCATATACTAAATGAAAGAAGTCAGACAGAGAAAGACAAATATTGCCTGTTATCACTTATACGTGGCATTTAAAATAGTCAGTCAAAAAAAAAATAAAAATAAAAAAATAAAAAAAAATAAAATAAAATAGACTCACAGAAGCAGAGAGTAGAATGGTGGTAGCTAGGGGCTGGGGGAGGAGGAAAGGGGAAGATGCTGGTCAAAGGTCAAGGGTCAAAGTGTCAGTTACAAAAGATGAGAAGGTCCTGGGGACCTAATGTACAGCTATGTGAATATAGTTAACAATACTGTATTATATATTTGAAATTTCCTGGGAGACTAGATCTTAAGTGTTCTCACCACCAAAACAAAAAAAGGAAAATAAAAGGAAAAATGGTAACTATGTGAGGTGATAGATATTTAATTGGATATTTATTGGATTTAATGGATGGATTAAACCCAGAGGATCAGATAGTTGAATGGCATCATCAACTCAATGGACATGAGTTTGAGCGAACTCCAGGAGATAGTGAAGGACAGGGAACCCTGGTGTGCTGCAGTCCATGAGGTCGCAAAGAGTCAGACACGACTGAGTGACTGAACAACAAATGGATGGACTGTGGTGAAGGCATTCCACAATGTATTAATACAAACATCAAAACATCAAGTCATACATCTTCATTATAACACATTTTTATCTATCAATTATACCCCAATAAAGATGAAAAACAGTACGTTAAAAAATATGCATGCAAATTCATTTTCTGTTAAGGGATCCAGACACTCCAATGAAGTCTGAGTCCCCTCCTAGCCCATCATTACTGAACTACCAACCTGCAAATTCTGTAGAAAGTTTCCTGCTGTCATCAGTTTTAAAGATTCCTGCCAGGAAGGAATCGTGCAGCTTTTTTCCAGGTCAATTTTCACTGCATTGACCTTCCTCTGAAACAGCAGCAGCACACAATCCATGATCCTCATGATGAGATGAGGGGGTCGGCCTAGCGTGCGGACAGTAGCGATGTCGGAAGGCTTGATGGTCTGGGGAGGAGAGGAGGTGATCATCCAGTCTCAAGACAGGAAAAGCAGAAACAAACATTTACTCTCCAAAGACTGCTACAGCAAGTCCCCTACATATGAACAAGTTCCATTCTGCGAGCACATCTGTAAGTCCAATTTGTTCTTAAGTCCAACAAAGTTGGCCTGGGAACCCAACAAACCCACTCAGCAATATAGTACTGTACTGTAATAGGTTTATAATACTTTTCCCACAAATAATACATAAAAAGCAAACAGATACAAACCACTTTTAATCCTACAGTACGCAGTACCTTGAAAGGTATAGTAGTAACAGGACAACTGGCACACAGGGGCTGGCATAGAGTGAACAGGCAAGAAGTTTCACTGGCTAGAGGAGGGAGAAGGGGTGGGAGATGGGAGAGCTGAAGGATCGTCAGCAACAGGAGACGGAGGGCAAGTTGGGGTTTCACCCATGCCTGACATTGATCGAACCCACGCTGGCATCTTTGAAAGTTCGCAACTTAAACGTTCGCATGTAAGGGACTTACTGGACTTCAACAGAGGAACACAAGCATTTTTTAAGTTTGCCGCAGTCATGAGGGCTAGAAGCATATTTAATCCCAAAGAAACACACATCCCCACAAGTTCAAATTTTTACAATTCAAAGTGACAGGCAGAGACACAGTGAGAGACATGTTCGCCAGCTGATAAGGAGCTGTGACTTCTCTAAAATTGTTAACAGCCACTTAGTGTCAGAAAAGGGAGCAATCTGAAAGGAAAAGAATCATCAGCTCTAAAGCAGGTTCCAGGGATTCTCAACCAGGGAAACTCCAAGACTGCCAGTGCTTTTTTTACTCATTAGTTATGTAGGTCAAGAATCTGCCTCTCTCTCTTACAGCTCATCACAGTGGACCGACACCAGCGGGGAGCCTCGGGGCTGCCAGTTGCATAATTAGAGGTTTCTTAGCTGGAAACTGACCTTTAGAAGATGGAACATGAGCAACAGGAATTTCACTAAGCTCTTAGAAAAGTGCTGCTCCATACAAAGATTCTTATACAGTGAATTACTTAACAGTCACATAGACCTGTTGTGGTCGACAGTAATTGTTCTATCAGTCCTATCAATGGAATAAGCATTGGAAACACAAAAACAAGTATCTGATACTGTCCTATTTCTAGGACATACTGCACGTTCATTCCTTCTAGGCCTTGCAGACCTTCCATCTGATTTCCATTTGCAACCCTCCTGTCCAAGGAAGGAACCCCATGAACTTCATATCAAAGCTAATGATCTTTTCTCTGAGAATTTCGGGGAAAATAAGAAGAAAAGAAAACCACTGAACCTGGTAATTAGAAAGGTAACTATCTACTTTGAAAAGGGTTGTTTCAGCACACTAGCATTTGTGAATTCTAGACAGCTCGAAGTGAAGGAGAATTTGTGGATTAAAAAAAAAAAACTGGAAATGGCAGACAGATCTTAATTTGAGATATTTGGCTATAAAAGAGAAAGGAGAGAAACGTAATAGCTGCCAATATTGGGAAAGCAGGATCAAATTAAAGTGGATATAAAAGAGCCTGACATGCTTACTTCACTTTAGTTTTTTGTTTGTTTTAAAATGTATTTTATCAAAGTATAGTTGATTTACAATGTTGTATTAGTTACAGGTGCATAGTATAGTGATTCAGTTATAAATATATACATATATATATATATACACACACACACAACAGTTTGCATCCTCTAACCCTAAATCCCAATCCAACTCTTGCCCAGCATTTTAGCAACCACGAGTCTCCTCTCTGCGTCTGTTTCTGTCTCACAGATAAGTTCATTTGTATCCACAATTAAGTGATACCATACAGTATTTGTCTTTCTCTTTCCAACTTATTTCACTTAATATGATCATCTCTAGGTAGGTCCATCCATGTTGCTGAAAATAGCATATTTCATTCTTTTCATGGCTAAGTAAAGCTCCATTGTATATATGTACCACTTCTTTTTTATCCACTTATCTGTTGATGGACATTTAGGTCACTCCCATGTCTTGGCTATTATAAATAATGCTTCAGTGAAAACTGAGATGCATGTATCTTTTCAAATTATAGTTTTCTCTGCGTATAATGCCCAGAAGTGAGACTGTGGGATCACATGGTAGCTCTATTTTTAATTGCTAAGGAACCTTCATATTGTTCTCCATAGAAGCTGTACCAATTTACATTTCCACTGACAGTGTGGGAGGGCTCCTTTTTTTCCACACCCTCTCCAGCATTTATTATTTGTAAGACTTTTTGTTGATGGCCATTCTGACTGGTGTGAAGTGATATCTCATTGCAGTTTTGATTTGAATTTCCCTAATAATTAGTAATGTTGATCATCTTTTCATGTGTCTGTTGGCCATTTGTATGTCTTCTTTGGAGAAACCTCTATTTAGATCTTGTGCTCACTTTTTGATTGGGTTTTTTTTAAATGAGTTGTATGAGTTGTTTGTATATTTTGGAAATTAACCCTTTATTGGTCTCATCATTTGCAAATATTTTCTTACTGTCTGTGGGCTGTCTTCATTTTGTTTATGGTTTCCTTTTCTGTGCAAAAGCTTGTAAGTTTGACTAGGTCCTATTTGTTTATTTTCCCTTTAGCTTTAAAAGGGGGAAGTCTCAAATAGACTTGGACTCAATTATGTTGGGGACCCAGGTAAAATGAATTGGGGATGGGGGTATAGCTGAAGTTCAACCTATTTCAGCTAAATATTAGATTCCTCTTTCTTCTACAGGCAAAAAAATAAGACTATTACATATGTGTGCATATATATATATATACATATACATATATACATATATATGTATATGTATATACATTTACATATATATGTGTATGTATATATATATGTTATTATCCAAAACAGTCAGGTCAGATTAGCAATGAGATAAGAACAGACACATTCTTTGATGTTACTTTATTTGTTTTGTAGATTTGCATAGTTGATGCCAAGACAGAGTTTGAATGTACCTGGAATTTCTTAGTATGAATTGGTAGTACCGGATTTCAAAACTTACAAGGAGGCAATAAGATGAAGTCAGAACCAATGAAGGAAATTATTGAAAACCTCCCCCACATACCCCATCACCTTACCGCATTCCCAGATATTTCTGCATTGATGATGCGGCTGAATATTTTAGTGGTATAGAGTACTAAATTAGGAGGATATTGGAAAATATTTTATAATATTAAAAGAAATGTCAAGCTTTTGAAATCTTGTAAGAATGCAGACCTGTAAGAACTGAGACGCCCCATGCTCAGTTCCTATAATGCTGTTAGTATCACAAGTGCAATAAAGGTTTAGAAGTTTCTTTACACTATCCTTGTCTTCTCTCTATTGATCAAAGACTCTCAGTGGTGCCAAAGTGTCTTAAAACAAGCAGGGGAAGGATGATGCTCAGGATCTTAAAGAGACATCTGCACCCTTGTGTTCACTGCTGTATTATTCACAATGGCCAAGACATGGAAGCAACGTAAATGTCCATTGATGGATAAATGGATAAAGAAAATGTGGTATTTACAGCCAATGGAATATTATTCAGGCTTAAATAATGGAAATTCTGCCATTTGCAACAGTATGGATGGACCTGGAACATATTTTGTCAGGTGAAATAAGCTAAACATGAAAGAAAAATGCTGCATGATCTCATTTATATGTGGAATCTCAAATAAGCTCATAGAAGCAGAGAGTAGAATGGTGTTGCCAGGGGCTGGAGGAAGAAGGAAATGGAAGGTGATGGTCAAAGGGTATAAAGTTTTAGTTATACAAGATAAATTCTAGAGATCTACTCTACAACATAGTGCCCACAGTTATCAATACTTTATTGTATACTTGAAATTTGTTAATGGGTAGATCTTAAGTTGTGTTCTTATCAAAAAAATAGTAATAAGAAAAATAGAATTACCCTATGATCCAGTAATCCCACTACTGGGCACAAACCCAGAGAAAATCATAATCAAAAAGATGCATGCACTCCAATGTTCATAACAGCACTATTTGCAGTAGCCAGGACATAGAAGCTACCTAAATGTCTATCAACAGAGGAATGGATAAAGAAGATGTGGTACACATACACAGTGGAATACTAATCAGCCATAAAAAAGAATGAAACTGGGTCATTTGTAGAGATGCGAATGGACCTAGAGAGTGTTATACAGAGTGAAGTAAGTCGGAAAAAGAAACACAAAGATCATATATTAATGCAAATATGTGGAATCTAGAAAAATGGTATAGATGATCATATGTGCAAAGCAGAAATAGAGACACAGAGCTAAGGAACAAATATACGGATACCAAGGGGGAAAGGAAGGGTAGGAGGAATTGAGAGATTAGGATGGACACATAAACACTACTGATAAGCAGGTAACTGGTGAGAACCTACTGTATAGCACAGGGAACTCTGCTTAATGCTCTGTGGTGACCTAAACGGGAAGGATGTCCAAAAGGGAGGGTACATAGGTAAACGTATGGCTGATTCATTTTACTGTAAAATAGAAACTAACACAAACTGTAAAGCAACTGCACTCCAATAAAAATAAATAAATAAAATTTTTAAAGAAAAAAACACTAATAAAGGGAGCAGGAGGAAACTTTGAGAGCTGATAGATGTGTCTATGGCCTTGAAGGTGGTGATGGATTCATAGGTGTGCACTCATCCCAAACTCACCAAGCTATACATATTAAATACATGTGGCCTTTTGTATATCAATCATAACTTCATAAATCATTCTTTTAAAAGTGGGACTGGGGAAGATGAGGTACCCACCAATCTGAGAGGCTAAGGACCCTGGAAGACTTCATGGATTAAGGAGGACAGTTTAGCCAGTGCAAGAAGGAATGAAGAAACAGTAAGGAAAGATACATCACCTCTAAGAATGGTGTGAAACTTTGGAAAGATAAGAAAAGAAGGCAACATCTTCACTGTCTCTAAAGAGTAAAAATTCTCTTATATGATATGTTGTATACCAACTCACAAAGCTTAAAGACTTAACTTGGATCAAAAAAATTTATAACTGTTTCAGGAAGTGTGCTAAGAAGGTAGCAAAACGATAGTAACTACATCACATAATGATGCAAGCTCAATTGAGGTTATATAACTTGAATTAGCAATGGACAGGTCAGCAGTGTTCCATTTCTCCAGCCACTTTCTAAGCCAAGAGTCAATAACATAAGGGAGCAGATGAGTAGACTAAGGATCTCATTCCCCTGACTAGGGATTGAACCACACCCGCTGCGTTGGAAGTGCAGAGTGTTAACCACTGGACCAGAATGTTAACCACTGGACCACCAGGGAAGAAACAGTAAAAACAACAATTTTAACCTGAATCCAAAACATCTCAAATTAGACCAGTCTCAAAAAGGGCCAGCCCTTGAAGATATGGCCTACTTCACTAGATTCAACATATTTTCCCAGAATCCAACCTCGTTTCTAATTTCATCATATATGATATTGCCACATAATTGCATTGTGTTGGAAACCTGGTCAAAGCCTGACCTGAATGTGCAGCACTAGATCAGTAGTCCTTTGTTTGGATAATTTATATGTACACTCAGAGAAAGCTGTATCTTACTAACCTACTCCAACGTCCTCAAAGAATGAGTGAAAAAAATATTTTAGAAATTCTGTGTGACTTTTCCAATGTCACACAGCTTATTGGTGACAGAGTTGAAATGAGAAGCTAGCACCTAGACCACTATTATATGGCACTGCCCATCACTTGTGAGAAGATAATATGTGAAGTGCCACGTGCAATATCTTAAAAAAAAAAAAGCAAATAACATCTCCAAGCAGAATATATCACTTGAAATCATTGCAGTGAAGAGAGCTTTGGTCTGAAGCAGTAGAACATTTCTTCGTTCTTATTCATCTTTTCTGCCTAATCTTCCTCCAAGGCCCTAGAAGATGACATCTGTTATATCACAAAGATGTACCTGCAAGGCTGCTTCTGCTTCTTCTAATGCCGGCTTTGCTGCTTCCAGTTTTTCCTCAGCAGTGGCTTTATCCTTAGAGATGCTGTCGACAATGGCCTGGGCTTTGTCCTTCACCTTCTGGACCTCAGCTTTGACCTTTTCAGCAGCCTGTGCTTTCATAGTCACTTCTTTTAAGACCTAATTCAACATAAAAACCAAAAAAAAAGTACATCAAAAATCACCCAGCTCAAAATGCACATTTTTGCCTGGATTTGCTGATTTTGTCCACTTACACAATTTTTCATACATAGAATTAAGAGTATGGTACTTTTAAAAATTTTTATTGGAGTATAGTTGCTTTCAATGTTGCGTTAGTTTCTACTATACAGCAAAGTGAATCAGCTGTATGTATAAATACATCCCTGCTTTTGTGGATGTCTTTCCCATCTAGGTCATCACAGAGCACTGAGTTCCCTGTGCTATACAGTAGGTTCTTATCAGTTACCTATTTCATTCATAGCATCATTGGTGTATATATGGTATTATAATGGAAATAAATCATTTGCACTTCCATGGTTACAACTTAGAAGAAGCATACACCATTAACATTTATGAATTGGGAATTCGAAATAAATATGGTTCATGTGTCAATGTCTACCCACCGTGTCAGCTTTATCATTGGCCACTTGGAGCTCCTTTTCTTTCACTTCCAGTTCTTTGCTCAGAGCTGCAACAGACTCCGAAGCTTCTTTCAGCTTTTCCAATCCAGTATTCATTCTGAGATTAAAAATCCAAGGCGAGGGGAGTGTTAACATGGGTGGTTCTTGGCCACATTTTCTAAGTACTGGTCTACTGATGTAGATAGTAATGGTCATATTTGAAGAATACTGTATATACAATAGCACACCCAAGAGGGCTTGACAAAAAGAGTAAATGCCTACGCTTGATTCCAGACTAAAGTCACATGTCGGTTATTCATAGACTAAGTGTGAAAAGAGTGAGTCTGCTAAGAACACTGCATGACATGAGGAATAACAGTGTCAAGAATCTGTCTCATGCAAGAAACATGCTTAATGAACTTTAGCTAAATGACAACGGACTTCAATTTCTTGAAACCCTATCATGGAGGAAGGGAAATAAATAACTTCTCTTTTTCTAACGAGACCAATGACATTAAAAGAAGGAAGATTTGCGATCAAGGAAAGAAACAAATTTAAAGCCATTGAACTGCCTTGTGAAGGGATCAGCTGCCTGTTTGACTCTAAAATAATGTGATCTAAAAACAAGGGGTCTTAGAGTCATTTAGTCCAATCACTCATCCAGGGGTCCCTTAGGTAGCAACCTTGGCTGCTTCTCGGCTGTATTCAGGCAGAAGATATAAGTGTTCATAAAAGAGCAAAGCAGAGCTGGGAAGTTGGGAACAAATTTCAGTGAAGTAAGGTATTTGCTGTGCAGAGAACACACGTATCAAGCAGACTCTTCTATCCCAGACACTCAGAACGTGTGGGAAGAAAGGGATGAGAGGAGGGGGGAGGGGATGTCTGTATTCTCAGCTTTTTTCCAAGCTCAAGGTTGCTATTACTATCATCCAATACGTAGAAACTGGTAGGCCACAAGAAAACTTGGCAATATTTAATCCTATTGGGTAAAAATGAAGCCACTAGCAACTATGGAATAATCCTTTGAACAAACTTGAAAGGAAGGTTTCTCAATATCAGCACTATTGGTTTTCGAGGCTGGATAACTCTTTGCAAGGACTTCCCAGGTGGCTCAGTGGTAAAGAATCTGCCTGCCAATGCAGGAGATGCAAGTTCAGTTCCTCAGTCAGGGAGATCTCCGGAGGAGGAAATGGCAACCCACTCCAGTCTTCTTGCCTGGGAAATCCCATGGACAGAGGAACCTGGCAGTCTACAGTCCAGGGAGTTGCAACAACAAAATTCTATGTGATGAGGATTGTCCTGTGCACTGTGAGGATATTTAGCACACCCCTGACCTCTGACTCTTGATGCCAATAGTACCTCTCAACCACTCCCCATGCCCCCGCCCTAGTTCTAACAAACAAAGATGTCTCCAGTCATTGCAAAATGTCTCCTTGGAGCAAATTTGCCCCTACTTGAGAGCGGCTGCTTTACAATAACTTCATATACGACCCTCACACTTACCTGTTGGCCAGAGTCTGCACCTCCACATGCTTCTCTCCATATATGAACTTATAGCCCTGAATAAAGGAGAGGTATGATTTGGGAGTCACATGGGTAGAACGTCGGAATCTCTGGAAATAATCAACACACTTCTCAGCTACCCCATCCTGGAAGGAGCCCATGCACTGAACGACTTCCTTCTTGGTTTCCAAACTGCAGTCAATATCATAGGCAGAGAGGAAGTGTTCAGACACTAGAAAGAATAAAGAAAGCTGCATGTGAAATATGAAAGTGAATGATCGTTTTAAAAGTTAACTGCCTTGAGTCACAGATGTAAAAAACAAGTTTACGGTTACCGGGGAGGAAAGAAGGAAGAGTGAACTGGGAGATTGGGATTGACATATATATATTACTATGTAGAGAATAGATAATTTATAAGAACCTATTGAATAGCACAGAGAACTCTATTCAATATTCTATAATGACTTGTATGGGATGAGAATCTAAAAAAAGGTGGATATATGTTTACATATAACTGATTCACTTTGCTGTATAACAGAAACAAACACAACATTGTAAATCAACTACATTCCAAGGAAAAAAAATGTTTTAACTGGCTATTTTAAAAACTTAAGACAGTTCTTAGGAATGCATGCCATGTTTATAGTCCTAGCTAGGTAGATATATGTCAGCATTTTTGGCCCCAAGCCTATGACATCAACAATTTTATTTTTTCTTTCACATACAAAACTGTGACAGACTTTAAGCCTATCATAAGTCTTTGTTTTCTGGTACATGTACAAAGAAGTCTCTTATACACAGCTGCAGGTTCTGGTCAGCAGCCAGCCTATTTTATGGTTTACATAAGGATGAAAGTGGTACAAATAACTCAGAAATCAGTGCCACCTGGTACTCATATTTAACATCCCCATTTATTATTTTTTTTGCTCAGAACCTGCCATAACCTTAATTCCCCCTGGCTGTGACTGCATTTGGCATGTGCAATGTTCGGTACTAAATTTTTTTATGCCCTGGCCATCTTATTTTTAAACGTGGCACCTGGCCATCTGTAGTCAATTCTAATTTATGGTATCCTTCAAAAATGTATGAGTAAAAATCTTCTGTTGTAGACCTTTATCCTCCCAACAGTGCCGAACATGGGACCAACTCTAAAACAGCATTTATTATAATAAGACCTGGTCATCAAGTCAGAGCGAATCCATCATCACATACACAGAGCATGTGTGCTGAACACCTACCACTATGAAACTTGGTCTCAATCCCAAGGAATTTACAAGGCTTATACATAACATAGTTAAAGTTTATCATAAACACCTTTATTTACCTTAGGAAAAAATGGTCTATGGATTTCCTTTAAAAGTGCTAATAGTACTGAATAATGTACATAAGAATTACAAATAGAAATACAGCCAGTAAGAAGGGAGGAAAAGAGAAGGAATCAAGTGAACAAACCTATCAGGTGATGGTTAGCAAAGAAATGAAAAACGGTATCTTCTCAATATTAGTGAAAGTTGCTCAGTCGTGTCCAACTCTTTGTGACCCCATGGACATATAGTCCATGGAATTCTCCAGGCCAGAATACTGGAACGGGTAGCCTTTCCCTTCTCCAGGGCATCTTCCCAACTCAGGGATTGAACCCAGGTCTCCCACATTGCAGGTGGATTCTTTACCAGCTGAGCCACGAGGGAAGCCCAAGAATACTAGAGTGGGTAGCCTATCCCCTCTCCAGAGGATCTTCCCAATCCAGGAATCGAATCAGGGTTTCCTGCATTGGTGGATTCTTTACCAACTGAGTTATCACCAACTGAGTTATCAGGGAGTAATTGATAGCTAAATTAAGTTCTTAATGCCATAACTGTGAGACCATTTACATCTATGTAAATAATAGAAAGAGTTTATCAGTTGGGTTATAAATAGAGTTTAACATAGACACTGAAAGGTAATATATTAAGACACTTGGAAGCTATATTTTTTTCACATAATTTAAGCAAACACTATAAAGAACAACTTAAATTCTAGGAAGTTTAAGTCTAGTCATTGAAAACACATGAACAATTCTTGCCTATGACAAATTGTAGGTTTTAACCATGATGGCGGCATCATTCACTATGTGCCAGGCATGATACCAAGTCTTTTATTTGGCATTAAGGGATATTCTCAGAAATGTTCCCACTTTCTGAAAACTTTCTTGTATTGGGTTAGCTGAAAAGTTCATTCAAGTTCTTCTATAAGATGCTGTAGAAAAATTCAAGTGAACTTTTTGGCCGACCCAATATTTACCATGTAATAATTTTTATCCTTCTTATGTAAACTGATAGTATCAACTGTTGTTATTGTTTAATCACTAAGTCAGGTCCAACTCTTTTGCAACCCCATGGACTGTAATCCACCAGGTTTCTCTGTCCATGGATTTCCCAGGCAAGAATACTGGAGTGGGTTGCCATTTCCTACTCCAGGAGATCTTCCCAACCCAGGGATCGAACCCATGTCTCCTGCATTGGCAGGCAGATTCCTTACTACTGAGCCACCAGGGAATCCCCATAATATCAATAACAATGACTTTTTTCATTATTTAGCAAGTTGCCTTTGTGTCTATCCAAAAAGTCAAAGGAAAAATTGGAATGGAATCTAAGTATATGTTTCCATAGACCCATAATCTCTGATGCAGGGAAGGTTAAAAAAGGACCATTTCCTCTTAGGGTGACCCAAGCCTGCTAAGATTGAGACAAAAGGGCATGGAAAACCCTTCTGTTGTCTTCAATGTCCAATTACCAAGGAACCAAGGCCAGTTTGGGGACCCACCTTTAGGCTGCTGTCTGAGGCGGTAGAGGTTTGTTCACATCACTTGGTGTAGAACACGGTGATGGGTATGTGGGACAGAAAGGGAGGCCACTGGCCTCAGTCCCTGAATTTTCCTGAACTGGAAATTTTCAAATTTCCAATTCATTTGGATTCAACGAACTAAAGTAGTAAAGTGAGGAGGGCACATGAGTTGCCTATCCAGTAGCCACCCCCGGTCTTTTAGTAACAAAAGAATCTTAAATTTGCTCAGAGTAGCAATCCGCCCAACTAAAAGTCTTTGATTCCCCAAACTCTCTTGTAACTGGAGGTGACCCAGTTCTGGCCGAAAACATGGCAGACAAAAGTCCCTGGGGAAGAACCCTGTCCCGACTAAGAGACAAAGCTTCATGTGGCACCAACAGACACATAGCCCTGAGATGCAGCAGCCCCCTGGAGGGAGCCTCGCCCTAAGGATGACAGCAAGCTAGGTACAAGGTCCCCAGTTGTATTCTAGGCTGCACATTTCTGTACTTCCTTGGTAGCAGGAAAAAGAAAAAATTAAATAAAAACCTTGTTTACACCAAAAATAAAATAAAAAACTTGCTTATGTCACTACTGCTCTGGTTTTCTCTTCCAGCCAAACACATAATTAATGCTACGTTCAGAGGAAAAAGATATCTAATCCTGGCAGATCCTAAATCACAAAACTTTATCAATTAATCCTTAGAATATCCCTAAGTGATGGATATCACTATGTATATTTTAAAGATAAGGAAAATGAGGCTTACAGAAGTTTGCTTACAGGCAGAAGCATCTGAATTCAAAGCCAAAGATGATGAATTCCAATGCCTAAAGCACCTTGATTTAGAAATTCAAATACAGCAAAACTTTATAGAGTCTTTAGAGTGTTAAACAACATTTTTTATTGAAGTTCAAAGTTCAAAAGTATCTTCTAACTAACGTGCTTCATAAACAAAATATGCTAATTGTTCTGGGAAACAGCAGGGACTATTGCGGTTGGTATTCCTTTCTGAGTGATTATTGAGTGCAGTTGCCTCATTTCTCTTTATGCTCCATTGTTAGTTGCAAGCAGTTGCAGAAGCAGTGGTGTCTGACTCATACGGTGGAAATCTTGTATACTATATTAATAAATCAAGTAATATTTTTGAAAGTGGGCCAGTTTATATACATAATTAAAATGACCTTCTTTGAAAAGAAATATATGCCATATATATGCCATTGACTTTATTGAGACATTAGTCACAAATAAGGATGGCCTATTTTAATAACAATGTGCTTATGTAAAACGGAGCCCAGTAGGACATTAATAATTATCTTCACCTTGGAGAAATCTGAGTGAACTGAACTTAGTAGTGACTTTGGAATCACAGACTTTCATTAAAAAACACAATATCACCAGAATAAAGATAATAGGGATACTTAGAAACAACTCAAAACAACTCCATATTAAGCTAAGAACAAAGATTTGCCAAAATGAAGATTATTAAATGGTGGGAAGGCCAAGGATTTTATAATGTAAAATAAAGCATATTTTTCTTTAAATGTTTCATCTAGAGATTCAGTCCATTTAAATTCACACATATAAAGAATTTCATTTTTTTTCAGAAGCAAAATAATTACTATAAAATCTTGTATTTGTGGTATGTGTGAGATCAAGAGGAAGACACTTGGCTTATTCTGAGTATCTTTAACTTATAAAAATACTCTAAACAATAAGAATAAACTATCCAAAAAAAATAAGAAAATAATACCATTCATAATAGCACCAGAAAATAAAATATTTAAAAATAAACTTCATCAAAAATAGTGTGAAAGACTTGTACTGAGAACTATAAAACACTAATGAAAAAATTACGGTAGATATAAATATATAGAAACACATCATATGTTCACAAGTTGGAAGAATTAATATTGTTAAAATATCTATAGTACCCAAAGTAATTTACAGATTTTATGAAATCACTATCAAAATTCCAATGACATTTTATACAGAAATAGAAAAATTAATGCTAAAATTCTTATGGAACCACAGAAGACTCCCAACAGCCAAAGCAATTTTGAGCAAGAACAAATCAGAATCACTTCCTGTATCAAAATGTATAACCAACCTACAAAAATTAAAACAGCATGATAAACACAGGCATGTAGATCAATGGGACAGAATAGAGAGCCCAGAAATAAACTCACACATATACAGTCATGTGATTTTCAACAAGGGTGCCAAGAATATTAACACAATAGTGCAGTAAGTCAGACAGAGAAAGAAAAATATCATATGATATCACTTATATGTGGAATCTAAAAAAAAGAAAAATTATACAAATGAACTTAGTTACAAAACAGAAAGAGACTCGAACACATAGAAAACCAAAGGGGAAAGCTCATGGGGAAAGAAAAATTAGGAATTTGGCAATAACATATACATCTGGAGGAGGAAATGGCAACCCACTCCAGTATTCTTGCCTGGAGAATTCCATGGACAGAGGAGCCTGGCGGGCTACAGTCCATGGGGTCGAAGACAGTTGAACACGACTGCGTGATTATCACTCATTCACTCAGTAAAAACACTACTACATATAATATAGATAAACAAGGGCCTACTGTATGGCACAGGGAATTACAATCAATATGTTGTAATAACTTACATGTGAAAAGAATCTAAAAAATAATATATAAATGTATATGTAACTGAATCACTTTGTTGTACACCTGAAACTAACACACATTGTAAGTCAATTATACTTCAATAAAAAATAAAAAGTAGAAGTAAACCACAATATTACATAACCTCATACCTGTTAGGATATCGATGATTGAGGAAAAAGAGGTAAGTGTTTGCCAGGAAGTAGAGAAATGAGAACCCTTGTATACTATTGGTGGGAATGTAAATTGGTACAGACACTGTGAAAAACAGGAAATTTCTCAAAAAATTCAAAATAAAACTACCGTATGATCCAACAATCCCACTTCTAGTTATATATCCAAAGAAAGTAAAATCAAGATCCTGAACAGATACCTGTACTTCATGTTCACTGTAGCATTATTCACAATAGCCAAGACATGGAAACAATGTAAGTG
The DNA here is from genome assembly GCF_019320065.1 of Cervus canadensis. NCBI lineage: Eukaryota > Metazoa > Chordata > Mammalia > Artiodactyla > Cervidae > Cervus > Cervus canadensis. The sequence goes on from NC_057401.1 coordinate 55,850,285, forward strand.
CCATCCATGGATGAATGGGTAAAGAAAATGTGATTCTTACATACAATGGAATATTATTCAGCCTTTAAAAAAAGAGAAGGAAATTCTGCCATGTGCAACAACATGGAAGAACCTGGCAGGCATTATGCTGAGTGATATAAGCCAGACCACACGAACAAAAGCTACATGATGTCACTCACATAAGGAATCTAAAATGGTCAAATCACAGAAGCAGAGAGTAGACTGGTGGCTGCCAGGGGCTAGGAGGAGAGGGAAATGGGGACTTGTTAGACAAAAGGTACAAAGTTTCAGCTATAAAAAATGACTAAGTCCTACGGATCCCCTGTATGCCATTGTGCCTAGAGTTAACCATACTATACCATACAGTTAAGATCTTGCTAGGAGGACAGATCTTACGTTAAGTGTTCTTATCCCAAAATAATCATTATCATCTTCATCATTTAAGGGAAGAGCACTCAGGGAGAATGGGAGAAAGAGGGTATTGGGTGGGAAGAAAAAGACCACGTTCGAGAATCAAGAAGAACGGAGCAGGAGGAGAGCGACCTCATGTAAGGATGGGAAGGCAGACAGAACCAGTTCTTCCCAGCCTCGAAGGCCACGCTAAAGAGAGACTGACTGTACTTTTTCCTAAGGGCAGTGGAAGGTTTTAATTAGAAAGCAATGTGATCAGGTTTATGCTTTCATCACTGTTCCGCAATGTGAGATGGATGAGAGACAGGTGAGAGAGGAGGAGAGATCATTAGAAAGCTATTTGAGTTTTCCAGGTGAGTTACAGTGATAGCTTGGCCCGGGATGCCACTAAAAGGGAAAGAGTTGGATAGATTCCACCATATTTAGCAGATAAAGTTGGCATAACTTAGTGATGGAGCAGACTTGAGAGTTGAAGAAAGGTGTTAAAGACAAAGAGCTCTCAGATTGTCGAGTTTCATGGACAACTGTGGGACTCCCTAAGAGAGACTGACCTGAAGAGACCCAGTTCAGTTTCAGACATTTTGGGTTTAAGGAGCCTATGAAACATCAAGGAGACTGTGTCAAGCAGGCAGTTGAGTACACAGATTTCAAGCCAGAGGACATACGATACCAGAGATAAAAAATTGATGGGGCCTATTACACAGGAGGCTGTGGATGAGCTTGCCAGGGAAGAGAGCTGGAGGGAAGAAATGAGTCTGCCTTGCCCTCCAATATGCCTGGCTCCATAAATGGCATGTGAAGCTCAATAAACATGTTCTGAATAAATGAACAAATAGGTGATGCCTGAAAGTCAGGACACTTGCTAGGAGCTGAGGACATAGAAATAAAAGTTTCCCTGCCCTCCATGGAATCTTGGCTTAGGTTGATGCAAAGAGATGTAAAAGAATGGGGCAGATTGTGAGAAATCAACAAAGGAAGCACCTATGTCTTGTGATAGAAGGGATAACTGAAATGAAGACTTGCTAAGAAGGGCTCCATAATTTAAATGACATCATCCTAATTATAGTATATTACGGTGTTTGTCACCTGAAATTGTTATCTTTATTGTTAGTAATAATACCTTACATAATAGTCTACAAAGCACTTGCATACCAATTATCATATTTCACAGTATACTTGAATGTAGCTCTTACATACTGTGGTTTTGTGCTCTGCATTTATATCTTACTTCAAAGAATTTTAAAGTTTTATCCTTAGTTGTATTGACATTTTAATAGGATTTTAAATTTTTAAATCATTGGCATTTTCTCAAATCTTATAAGAGGGAACACTGTACATCGGTATTTCAAACATATTAAAGTATTCTATGTTTAAAAAACACAGATCAGAAAACCATTATTACTGACAGTAGAGTGCTAAGAATAAAATGTCAGCAGTAAAAGAATCCACCTGCAATGCAGGAGACTCGGGTTCGATCCCTGGGTTGGGAAGCTCCTCTGGAGAAGGAAATGGCACCCCACTCCAGTATTCTGGCCTGGGAAATCTATGGACAGAGGAGCCTGGTGGGCTACAGTCCAGGGGGTCACAAAAGAGTTGGACATGACTTAGCCACTAAACCATCACCACCACTATATATATATATATATATACACTACACATATATATTGGCTATAGCTATTGGCTTCTTGCACCTCTGATAATTCCTTAAGCTCCATTGTCCCCAGTTTTCCATGTATAATGATTGGGAGACAGTGAATCAGTCATTCTCCCATTGGAAACCGCAGAGCTAGGGAGGGAGGTATGGTTGAAGCAAGTGACAGGGCCATGAAAGGATGAGGCTTCAGAATCCTTCCTCCCCTCTGCTTCTCACTGTTTTATCTATTAGGGCTACCTGCCATGTTTTCCTGGAAAATAAGCCTCTTCTTAATTATTATGAAGACACAATAATAAAATGTCTGAAAACGATTGCCTTGAATCAGGGTTCTCCTGAAGTCTTGATACAACAGGTCAAAGGTGAGACTCAACTATCTCCACCTTTTAAAATAGCCACAGGCACTTTCTCACCAAAAGCTGAAAAAACCATAAACTGAAGGAGCACTCTCTAACATCTCCTATACAACTTTCATGTTCAATTGCATTTACAGACTAAGAGAAGCATTCATGTTCCACAGGATGAAGGATTAAACATAAGCAGAAGCAGCAAGGGTTCCAATCATGAAAGTCTCTGTTGAACAATCCTTTTTCAGGCCCAGAAACCATCAGAGGATGGATGATAACGTTTTCCTCTTTGATTTCCAGCCCAGCAGCCACAAGAAGGAATTACCTGGCTTAAACTGCTCTGAGGTTGACCAACCCACTTAAAAAAGAACACAAATGCTATTAGAGAGATTAAAACCTCAGTGCCCTCCTGTGATGTCCCAGGACCTGCCCGGGGACCAACTGAGACAAAGCTTTAAACCACACTGAAAACATTAGAATCACCATAAATTAACCCAAGGGGGACAGGCTGAAGATGTTATTCACTGATAACCACACTCTGGGGAAAAAATTAGCTGCCAAATGAGAAAGAGCAAAGTTTTGCAAAAATCCTCAAACCTTGGACAAAGTGACTTTTGGCTCAATCCAGTGGATGGCACAGAATATAAATACATACACACACACACACACTATAAACCAGAAATTCTGATATAAAAAATATCCCCCATACTAACCAGCAACTAAGGCATCCTTGGGCCATCGGCTGAACCAGTCAATAGTGCATCCTGAAATAAGGGCAGGAAACTTCAGAGCTCGATTTCGAAATTTCTCCCCCACCGGTGAAAAGCAGAGTACAATGTGAAGGTTCTGTCGGACCCGGCTCATGAAGTAGTCATATAGGTTCTCATTTGTAGGAGGGCGCCTGGGATACTCTTTTTTCATGACTGATATGAGATCACTATTAATTTCATCAATTTCATCACGAGCAAAGAGGTTGGAGACCTTCGAGAAAAGTGCAGACATTCAAATTCAATACAGGAATATAAAAACAAATCAGAATTTACAGCCCGATATGTACAAAGTATTTTCTTCATTTGTGTCCTTAAACTCATGTTTAGAAAATCAACCAAAAGTCTTCACAATAAGATGGACCACACTTTAATACACATAAATGCTTGTGTTTTAAAGTCACAGTCCTTTAAGGGGGTGAATGGACATATCAAAAATCCAACCAGCTTTCCTTGCAACCTTCTTCTGTTTTTCCATCTCTCTCTTGGAGTTTCCATTAACATCTTCAACATTTTGATTGGGAGTTTTATTCCTTAAAAACCCAATAGGAAAAGCTATTCTTCAAACCAACCACCTAATCCCAATAATAGAACTGATTCAGTACTTTAACAGAGAGAAATACAGAAGGAAATCCTCCTAATTCTGGAGGGTATCTGAAGAGGTAAAACACATATGTAGTACATATCCACAATGGAATGTTACTCAACCATAAAAGGAATGAAATTGAGTCATTTGCAGAGATGTGGATGGACCCCAAGGTTGTCACAAAGAGTGAAGTCAGAAAGAGAAAAACAAATATCGTATATTTACGCATATATGTGGAATCCAGAAAAATGGTACAGATGAACCTATCTGCAGGGCAAGAATAGAGGCATAGGCATGAAAAGAATGGACTTGCTGATACAGGGATGTAAGGGGAGGGTGGAATGAACTGGGAGATTGGGATTGACATATATACACTACTTTGTATAAAATAGCGAGCTAGTGGGAGCCTGCTGTATGCCCAGGGAGCTCAGCTTAGAGTTCCGTGATGACCTAGAGAGGTGAGACGGGGGGACGGTGGGAGGGAGGTCCAAGGGGGAGGGCATATACATAGAGTTAATTCACTTCACTGTACAACAGAAACCAACAGAACATTGCAAAGCAATTACACTCCAATTTAAGAAAAGAATAAGCTCCTACCTCACCCGATGATAAAACATTATTCATATATTCCAAAAATGACTCATCTTTAATTTCATTGTCTGTGAAAATAAAAGTGATGCCTTTGCCTTGCCGACCAGCTGTTCTATACAATGTCTTCAGGTCTTCCATCAGATTTGATGTGTTGTAGGATCTAGAAAGAGTGTCATTGTGCCATTAGCTAAAATATGTTCATGGAAAGGAAAGATCCTTGTAACAATGCTTTATGCCATTTGGTTAACCAAAAAATGCTGATATTATGCCATCAGGTAGATATTTTGTTGTATGCAACTGTTACTGGTTCACTGTATTTACTTGCAAAAATGAAAATAATTTTTAAAACTCCACATTTTATAAAACATAATAGTACACACAAAAAAACATCTAGAATAAAAAACCAACCTGAAACAAAAGTGTAATTTTTAGCACAACTAAATGCCATCAAAATGAGTATACATGTCTCATTTTGAAAATATTTGTTGGTAAAGATAATGGAAAAGCCAAGCTGGAATATTTACTAAGCACCCATCTGCAATTTATATTTTAGAAGCTACCTCATAAAGTGAATTAAACTAAAGAATTTCAAGTCTTCGTTATATGGAGTGAGGGAGACACCCTGTTATAAATGGGGCCCTCCTAATCCCACAACACAACTATTTTCATTGCATCTTTGTATCTCACATGAAAGAATTTTCTGAGCAATCAGTGAACTGCAGTAGAATCACTGGAAACATTATTAAATATCCCACTCTAACTCTTCTCTCATGTCCAAAGCAATCCTTTAGTGGAAGTCAGCTTGCAATCATGAAATGTAAAAGAGGTCCCAATATAGAGGAGCCCATGACTGCCAAAAGGGAAAATTACGATATTCTTATCCTGGAGACTCAGATTCAGTAAATTAGTATCTGAAGTTTTTGTCATTAGATAACTCAGAATTCAAGGCACAAGAGCCAATGGCCTTCTGATTTTTAAAAAGCTACAAAATATTTAACTTCTATGCTCTGGGCTTTTTCAACATTTAAAACCTAAACTCTGGGACCAGAAATACCACTACCACACAGCAAAATTTTAATTTATTTATTTTTGACTGGATGATAATTGCTTTACCATATTGTGTTGCTTTACAATATTTCTGCCAACTTGAACCAGTCACAGGTATACATATATCCTCTCCTTCTTGAACTTCTCGGTCACCTCCCACCCCATCCCACCCCCCACCCCGCCAAGTTGTCACAGAGTTCCAGGTTGAGCTCCCCAAGTCATGTAGCAAATTCCCAAAGGCTATCTATTTTGTGTATGGTAATGTATATGTTTCAGGGCGACTCTCTCAATTTGTCCCACCCTCTCCTTCCCCCACTGTATCCATGAGCCTGTTCTCTATGTCTGCATCTCCACTGCTGCCCTGCAAACAGATTCATCAGTACCATTTTTCTAGATTCCATATATATGCATTAATACATGACATTTGTTTTTTCTCTTTCTTACTTCAGTCTATATAACAGGTTCATCCACCTCACTAGAGCTGACTCAAATTCGTTCCTTTTTATGAGTGAGTAATAGTCAGTTGTGTATATGGACCACAACTTCTGTATTCATTCATTTGTCCATGGACATCCAGGTTACTTCCATGTCCTGACTATTTAGACAGTGCTCATGAAGCAATATTTTAAGAAAACATCTAGATAAATGAGATCTGAAAGGTGAGAAAAACATGTTCAAAGACACAGTCCCCTGAGAAAGAAAGAAAGATGTAGGGAGGGAGCGAGGGAAGGAATGGAAGGGAGAGAGAGAAAAAAAGAGAGAGCGGTAGGGGAGCAAGAGAAAGTATCTTCTTGAGATATAGGGAAAAGTTTCAGCCCAGTCGCCTAGATCTCAAGGACCCCACTGCCTCAACTAACATGGCCTGAGTCGTCTAACAAATAGCTGTGCTTCCAAAAGAGAGTCTCTTATTTCCTGAACCTTGACCACATGGCTATGTAAAGGCTAACACAGTAGGATGGTCTCTGGAAGCTTCTGAGAAGCCAGAAAAGGCCCTGACCATGCTCTTTCTCAGTACAAGAGCATCCCCAGCAGACCCACAGAGGAACTAATTTATCACAGAGAGAGGAGTGATAAGGTATTTTTTCTGAGGTAGCACAGCTTCATCAAAGTCAAGGCAGATCAGAAACATTGTGGTCAATTCCCATGTTTATCTGGGTTTTCAGGCAAATCATACCCTTTCTGAGCCTCGGCTATAAAATGTTCTGCTAACCCACAAAGCCACAAAGTTCTTTCGAAGATCACATTAGCTTGTGCATGTAAAAGTACTTTGAAAAGGGTAAGTTTTATACAAAATGAGAACAAAAATCTCAGAGTTCAATCCCTTTTCTGAACAGGTTATCTTTTATCTATTGTTGCTTCTAGCCACAAACTAGAATTATACACAATGTAACTAAAATTATTTCTCTCTGTTTTAGTACTTGGGGAAAAAAATAACATTCTAGATTGATTCTCCAAGCAGAATTCAGTGATTTAGACCAAATAAAAGGTGTAACAACAACCACCTGAGTATCTGGCTCTCCAAACCCAGTGTTTACTCATTTCCAACATCTGTCACAGCAAGTGGCGATGAGCCTCCATCTCAGAAATCACGGCACCAAACCAACATTTAGTCAACACCTGAGAGGCAAGACTCATACCTAGAAATTAACTTCTAATAATTTTCTGCCCAAATAAACTTTCCAAACTGGCCTCTTGCTTCTCACCTTATCTTGGTTCATCCCGAAGTTCTGTTTGGCCTCTCTTTATCTTGGGGGTCCCTACTTTGATGAGCAGCAGCACCAACTATCCAGTTTCCCAAGCTAGAACCAAGATGCATCACGTTCAAAAGTGCCAGTTTCTTGAGGATCTCTTGAATCTGCCTTCTATGCTCCGCTCTCACTGCTTCTGCTCTGGACACCACCATCTCTGGCCTAGATCCCTGAGTTAGCCTTCTAACCTTTCGGTTTCATTCCTTCTGTCCGACTTCTCCATGTGCAAATCTGACACATCTCCCCTAGTGGAGACTCATGAATGGTTTCCCGGTGCTTCGGTGAAGTGAAAGTGGCTCAGTCGTGTCCAACTCTTTGTGACCTGATGAACTATACAGTCCATGGAATTCTCCACGCCAGAATACTGGAGTGGGTAGCCAGTTCCCTTCTCCCGGTGATCTTCCCAACCCAGGGACTGATGACAACCGACTCCAGTACTCTTGCCTAGAAAATTCCATGGATGGAGGAACTGGTGGGCTACAGTCCACGGGGTTGCAAAGAGTCAGACACGACTGAGCGACTTCACTCACTCACTCACTCCTGCATTGCAAGCGGATTCTTTACCATCTGAGCCACTAGGATGAAGTCCAAATTCCTTATGACACCTCCAAAGGCTGCCATTTTTCTTCCTTTCCCACCTTCCACCTTAAGTTATATACCAGCCATATGTAACAGCTTCCAGGGTCTCAAATGTGATTTTACATGTGCTGATCCTTTTGCCTGGAACATTCTCTGCTGTTCCTCTTCTCTGAGATAATTCTTACTCATTCAGATCTCAGTTGAAGCATCTCTTTCTCCTGGAAGCCTTTGTGACCATCCCCTAAAGTAGGTTAGCCGTCCTTCCCTCACATTTCAATAGACTCTAGTCTGCACTTATTTCCTTAACAGAGATAAAACCTACGTATCACATCTTATTGAATAAGTTGCTCAGCTGTCCCCGTTAAACTGCTATAAGCTCCATGATGACACAGGTCAGGCTTACCTTGCTTACCGTGTACCCTAGCATTAAGCCAGTGCCTGACACGTAGTTGGTGTTCAATGAATGCTTTTAAACACACGAATAAGTAAGTCAACAAATTTTTAATCTATTTTCCCAGTTTACCAACAGTTTGCTATTCTTAAAATCTGAATTAACATCTGCTTGCCTGCATGCTCAGTGGCATCAGTCATGTCCGACTCTTTGTGACCCCATGGACTAGAGGGGGTCACAAAGAATCAGGCCCCTCTGTCCATGGAAGTTTCCAGGCAAGAATACTGGAAGTGGGTTGCTATCTTCTCCTCCAGGGGATCTTCCTGACCCAGGGATCGAACCTGTATATCCAGCATCTCCTGAATTGGCAGGCAGATTCTTTACTGCTGAGCCATGAGGAAGCCCTAAATGAACATTTAGTATGGATAAATTTCTTCTAAAATGCACTAAAGGAATATACATAATATTCATATCAAGCATAACATGAAAACCAAGATGAAATGAGAGGCTGAAATGTTTCTAAAGCAAATTATTCATGTGAAATCTTCATGGTCTATGACAGAGGTTGATAGAAAACAATAATGTCAACATTTAAGAAAGAAAACTATTATGGTTCCTTTACATTAAGATAAATGCATTCTTAACTCCAAGTGGCTTCTAAGAACCATTTATCAAAATCCATTTCAGGTTAATTAAAGTGAAGGCGTGTTACCTTGTCAGAGTGATCTGGAAGGAAGTGTAGCCGGCGATGAAGGAAGCCAACCTTGTTAAGCTCTGCTTCCCCGACCCGCCCACCCCAACCAGGAGGGCATTTCCCCGGGGAGTACGAATGACACGTGAGATCTAGAATATGGAAAAGAAAAAGTACATCTCCTTTAATGTGCAATATTCCACTTTTTTCCTATTTATTCAATACAGGCATACCTAGGAGATACGGTAGATTCAAGTCCATGCCACCATAATAAAACAAATACTGCAATAAAGACAGTTACACATATTTTTTTACTTCCCAATACAAATGAAAGTTACGTTTACACTCTACCATTAACTGTGCAATAGCATTATGTCTAAAAAACCTGCACATACCATAATTGAAATATATTTTATTGCTAAAAGATGTTAGCCATCATCTAAGCCTTCAGTGAATGATCCTCCTTTTGCTGGTAGAAGGTTTGAAATATTGTGAGAATGACCAAAACTTGACACAGTGAAATGAAGTGAGTCAATACTACAGGAAAAATGACACCAACAGACTGGCTTGGCACAGGGTGACCACAAACCTTCAATTGTAAAAATTGCAATATCTGCTAAGTGCATTAAAGTGATGGGCAATAAAATGAGATATGCCTGTTTAAGCATTTTAGAAGATGTAGGCATCTTAGGACCAGAATAGATATACACACTGGTTGGACAAATGAAGGCATTTCTGAAATAGAACAGTGGAGAGTAGGGAGATGGACCTTTTAGGTAACTCAGAGGAGAGCAGTACAGAACAGTAGGCAGAGCCCAGACTGTGTCTTGCTCTGGGTTTTCAAGGAGAGAAATAAAGGGGACTTTGAGATTTCCTTTTAGTTTGCCAATCTAATTTAGGAGAACAGGAAAGAAAACAGAAAATTTCAAAACAATGTGTATCCTTGGAATACACAACACACGATTAATTAGAATATCCTCCACATTTGAAAATTAATGTAGTTTTAATAGAGGGCAAAAAATTTTCCAAAATATGGTATAAATGATGGAATTTGAAAGGAATAAACATAAACACTTGTATTATTTGGCAAAGACGGTGCTACCTAAGGTAGCTACTAAGTGATTATGGGTAGACCAGAAGTCCACTCTGCCAGTCAGTAGTTTCTCACCATTAAAGTCACCTTTTTGGTAAAAAATCTGTGATTCTTTGGTTTTATTGGTATTCAATGAATTACTTTCACCATTAGGTCTCCAGCCCCACCTAGAGGGGATTACTGCAGAATTCTCCTGGATGCATTTTTCACCCCATGTGATGACTATCTCTACCTCCTAACTGCAGTTTAAGCCTGCAGTATTGCTGTACTATCAGCTTTTTTCTAAACTAATGATCAAGAATTATATGGGAGCTAAGAAAGGATCACTTCTCTGTTACCGGTGGAAGTTTTCTGGCATAGCCTGACCTCTGCATTCTAATAAGGTTTTGTTAAACATCCTTTTTCAGGATTCCCTCCACTGGCAGATGTTACACTCTATTCCTGTTGGGACTACTCTTGATTTTGGATTTTACTCCCAGTTTAGTGTGAGCCCTACGAAATGAAGACCATTTTCCTGTTGCGGACCTGAGAACCTGGTTCCACCAAACCTGGTAGAGCCTTGCTCTTCCAGACTCCTACTCATCTTCACCATGTGATTCTCCCCTAAGTTGTTGCAGGCAGGGGAGAGGTGGTACAGGCGAGAATTCTCAGCATTTTCCCAGTGCCTGTTCATACCCTTTCCCTGGAGTTACTTCAAGAGGTGCAGACCAGACAGGAAAGAAGTTACCGCAGCCACCCAGTCGTCTGTCTTTTCTTGGTTAGCTTATCCAAAATACATGACTTTTTCAATAACCATTTCCTTTAGTTGATGCTGGTGAATATATTAAGGGTTTAAATAATTATTATTAAGTAGGTATTGGAAACTTTCATCCCAATAACTTTTCCTGCAACTGGGCTTAGGTCTGAAACTAAAAATTTCCATTCCCACCTTCCAGAACTATGTGCGTACTTGCTCAGTGGCTTAGTCGTGTCCAGCTCTTTGCAACCCCATGGACTGTAGCCCACCAGGCCCCTCTGTCCATGGAATTTTCCAGGCAAAAATGCCGGAATTGGTTTTCATTTCTTACTCCAGGGGATCTTCCCCATCCAGGGATCGAACGCATGTCTCCTACGTCTCCTGCACTGGCAGGTGGATTCTTCATCACTGCATGCCACCTGGGAAGCCCCTTACTAGCATATGGGAAATCCTTAAAACACATTTGACAAGTGAACATAGATGTGAACAAACAAATAGAACACTTTAAAAGTAATCTCAAAGTCTAGTTAAAAACAGAAATTATAAGAGAAAACACAGTGAAGTGAGAACTTCAAATGGGGCTATCTAGTCTTACTATCTCAGACTGTGAGATAAAGATATTCATTTTTTAATTTCTGGAGCAAATATTTTAAAATGTATTAATGCCCATCCTGCCTTGCAGGTGCTCATATTCCAGTAGAGGAGAGACCTATTAATAGGAACATGCAATAGAGCACTGTGGGGAGTGCTGGGGTGGGCAGGAATGATAGCAACTGGAGTAAAAACAAATGCAAAGGAAGCAACACTGCTTGAGAAGGCATCTGAGATGTGGGGCTGGGAATTTTCTCTAGATCTTGAACAATAACTAGAAGGTTATCGTGCAAAGAAGGTGACACATGGGGCAGCAGTTGGGCGAATTTTAAGAAGAGGGAATGGGATACACACAGGCTCAGAATCAGCAAAATGCCCGAGGGGTCCTCAACAGAGCGGGAACTTCAAAACCAGCTATGGAAATACTGGAAGATAGGGTATTTGGGGCCATACTGGGGATTTGGTTCAATTCTCGACCTATTTATCAAGCACCACAAGGGTGCCTGTCTCAGCAGCACTCTATCCTGTGAATCCTGAAGGGAATATATTGGGTATCCACCCTCATAGAGCTTATAGTCTTGTAGAAAAGACAAATACAAGCAGATGAATTCTACACAACAAAACGCCTGCTGGGAATGTAGCACTGATAAGATGCTCTGGAATCAGGATGTGTTTAATCACGAGCAATTGATTTCTCTGAATTACACCCTAAATCGAGCACCACCCACAACGGATATGACAAACCATATACACCATGATTTGAACTTTAACCAAAGAGGCAAAAGACATTTTGCAGAAATATTCTTGGTTTCAAACAAAAATCATCATTTTAATAAAGAAAGGCACTAAGAAACACACTTGGTTTCAGACCACATCCTGTTTTGCTGCAGTTTTCATCTTCAATCGTGTCTCTTGGCTTCTATCCTGTCTTATAACTAGGCTACATATTTCAAGGCTCACACTCACATGACAGAGTTTGGATGTAACGGTACACAGAAAACCAAAGTGTAGGTGAGAGAGCTGGCCTAGGAAACAGTGAGAAATAAGGCATTTGAGCTCAAAACCTCCAATCACAGATTCTTTGGCTAATCTCAGAGGAGGCATGCTAGAGGCTGAGAGGGAGGGGGAAACACAGTCAAGGACCCGGGCTGCGGCACACATGCCTTGAATGTGATTCCCAAACAAAGTGAAGAAGTGCATCATCCGTGGGCTTCGCTGGTGGCTCAGACAGTAAGGAATCTGCCTGCAAAGCGGGAGACCTGGGTTCAGTTCCTGGGTCGGGAAGATTCCCCTGGAGAAGGAAAGAGCAACTCCAGTCTTCTTGCCTAGAGAATCCCATGGACAGAGGAGCTTGACGGGTTACAGTCTATGAAGTCGCAAAGTGTTGAACGTGACTAAGAGACTAACACACACTTGTGCTGTAAAACCCAGAAAAAGGAAAGTTCTAGAGAACTTCCTCAAGCAAGAGATTAACATAAATAACCTCATTTCTAGCTGTTGTGGAACCCCAAAGCCAATCAGATTTTGTCTCCAATAGATACCTAGTCAGGAAGTTGCCTTTGACATTATTTATTTAGAAAATGTTATTCTTTGGCTCTTTCCTTTCAATTAACTAAACATGACAGTGCCTCTAATCTTCCTGAAACATTTAACTCAACTATAAACTAGGAACTGATTTCAAGATGTTCTTTATATTTGGTTTTGGAAGAACATTTGCACTCATAATTCAACAGAGATGTCTCAAATTCTGAGAATTCAAAGTTTCCAAGCTAAGTGTCCACATGCTGGGGACCTACAACCCCAGGATTTACTCACTGTCGTTCTCCTTCTCCCTGACTTAGTCCAGCCTTATAGAAATGCCTTCCTCACACTCCTTAATTTTTCAGAGGGAGAACTGACTAGATAACCTCTGAAATCATCTCCAGTTCTAAGATTTTATAATTATTAGAGGTGACAATTTGTAATTCTGAGGTCATTCCTCATGGATAAGCCTAAGAAATGGAAGACAGCCCCAAACTGGCTTCTTTCTAATGAAAAGGATGTATTCTGAAAAAATAATTGCCATCAACAAAGTGAGAGTATCAACAGGGTTTTAACGGCATTATCTCCCACCTTCCATAAATTAGGTCAAGTAAATATCTTTTATTTCTATTCTTTGAGAATCCATAATATCCATCATTATAGTGATTGGAAACCTAAGTGATTCATATGATAGAGTAGAGAGAAAACTGTACTTTCCTGGTGGATATCATTTAACAGAATTTTCATCCCAGCTGAAAGTCAATTATTTATGCATTATTGTTAATTACTATTTCCAACTGTAGTAAAATACATGCATCGTAAAATTTCCCATCCAAACCATTTTTAACGGTATAGTCCAATCCCATTAAGTACATTCATATTGTTGTGCAACCACCAACATCTAGCTCCAAAACTCTTCATCTTGCAAAAATGAAACTCTGTACCATTAAACACAACTCATTCTCCTTCCCTTGGCCACTACCGACTACCACTCTTTCTACCTCTCAATTTTCTACCTTAGGTACTGTAGAAGTGGGCTCAAATGGTATTTGTGGTTTTGTGACTGGCTTATTTCACTTAGTATAATGTCCTCAAAATGAATGCCCTACTTTTTATAGTTCTCCTTAGCAGGATGCAAAATAGAAGCAGGCTTTGTGCCTGTGCTTCTGACTCAGATGTCAACCACATTCATTCTGTAGAGTGAAAACACTGAGCTGGAAGCCGTATAGCAACACTGAATAAAATTATCATATCACACATTTGAAGTACACACGCTCTGATTTTAAACCTATAGGTGTGACATGTTGCATTCAGTCCAGAAATTAAATTGGAATAGAGCATTGGGTTTATTTTTAAACTGAACTTTCTCCGAGAAGAGGAAAATTAAAGAGGAGGGGGAAATGTCAGGTGTAAAGGCAAGTGTCTGTCACTCTGGGGAGGTGCTACTGGGCGTGGCCACTGACCTTGACTAAGTGGGCCATGGCATCCGCAAAGAACACCAAGTCCATGCCCGCACCACGGATGCTCTCGTTATAGAGCTGTAGGAACATATTCAAACGATCCTTCAGGTGATCAAAAGATTCAACGGGCTCATAAATTTTGGGCATCTCAGCATCAGCCTCCTCAGATGTTTCACCTGGGGTTAGAAAAGAAATATCAACTAAGTTTCTCCAAATCACTGGACTTTACCACTTCCTCAACCTAATTTAATACACTCATAGCTTTACAATTTAGCACTGAACAATACTGAATTTTACCTAAAGGCTGGAGTATATATTTTTAGAAAAGAAAGCAAACCATAGTCAAAGCATTAGAATTTCTGTGATCATATACAGTCTTAATTCTTTCTTGTCTACAAAGAGTCAATTTCAAATAATGTCCCATACACTGAATTTCATTTATATTCATAATAGACCATTGGCATTTCAAGGATCTTCCCAGAGATACTCACTTAATGGTCAAAATGAAGACCGAAAAAGTAGGGATTTAATGTCGAAATCCGCAGAAGAGATAGAGAATTAAATGAGTTTTTAATAAGTATAAAAAGAAAAAGGTCATTGCATCTGCTTAGGAAATTTTTATGATTCAGAAATTTTAAGTTAATAGTGAAGATAGAGGTGAATTTTGAGAGAAAACAGAAAAAAAAATTTCCTAAACATTGAATTATTTCACTGGGAAAATTATTAAAATCACTAAACTATTTTAAAAGAGAGAGACAAGTATCAGTTTAAGACTCTTCCAACTATGATTATAAAGCATAATGCCAAAGAAAGAGCCAAATTTGGCATATATAAATTCACTATCAGTTAACATTTGAATATACTAATACATATTAGTATATTATAATATATATATTAGTATATTAGTTGAATATACTAATTAGTTGAATATACTAATAGTATATTAGTTGAATACACTAATATATGAATTTCTAAACAACTTAGAAATTCACTGAGTATTAGAAGAGAGTCTTCCAAATCTTATAGTACATAATTACTTTCAATTGACCCTGTCCTAACATAAACTATATTAACTTTTTTTTATGAAAAAGCAAGAAAATTGGTTTAGCATAATAAGATTGGTCTATTTGCAAAGCTCTCTCTAACAGAATTCAATAGTCCCTTTGTTATTTCATAAATGTTCCATTCAAGCTTTGAGAAACAAAGTGTGCTGAAGTCACAAAAGGTTCTGTATTTGCCTCTAGACTCATTCACCCCACGCCCACCCAAACCCCCAAGTCCCACCCCAAAATGCTGGAGTTGTACTCTGCACCTCGAGCACACAATTACTTATCCTTCTGAATTAGAGGAAATAAAACATAAATTCTAATCACCTTATAATGCTCCTACCTTTACATGATTTTTGGATGTGTGTGACCTGATCTAAAATAAACTGTATCAGCTTCTTTCTCTGAAAAGATCTATCCAACTGCATAGCCAGCAATAACCATCCTTTTCAACTGTTACTGAGAAACTTGACAGATCACATACATCCTTATCAAATCTAGTAAGGGGCTGCCTCATCATTTTCAATCATTTAAAACGTATAAACAGAACGTGCTTAAACATGACTTTTTGAATATGAAAACTAACTTAATATTCATCCTCAGTATTAGAATAGGTTTCTAATTGAAAGAAAAATATTCGACTTAAGCTCAGCTATTTCTGAGGAAAAAAATTAACTGGAGCACCACTTTTCATAAAAAAATAATACAGTATATCTCAGTTTTTCACAGAACCATAACCACAAAATCTTGCCTCCCCATCACCCACCTCTAATTATATTCAATGGTCCTCTCAGGGAACGTGAGGTTTTCCTTTTCATTTTCAACACCTGGGAATATTCAAGTACTAATCATAGTGTTGTTATATTTCCTCCCGCAGTGAGTACAGACACAGACTGCCCAAGCCATCTACAGACACCATCTCATTTATCCCCACAGGACCCATGATGCATATTTCAATATTTCCATTTTTATAAAAGTAGAGGCAGGAGATTCAAGAAAGTTCAGAAGCTGGCCCAGCTAACATATGGGAGACCCATTTCTCAAATCTACCTCTATACGACAGCCGTAAGCCTTGTGCACTGTCTTCTGCAGTGCAGAAAAACTCAACCTTTATACTCAAGGCTGACATGTACAAAATGGTTAATCTTAATCCAAGATCACAAAGATACATTTACTTAACACATTGTGGAGGAAATTGACAACAACATGCATACTACATTTATTGAGCACCTACTGTGCCTCAGACTTGTTTCAGCAAAGTTCACTAGACAGAAATTCAACATCCCTGAACTAAACCTCTGTCATCAGAAACCCCTTTTGTTGTTCAGTCGCTAAGCCGGGTTCAACTCTTTGTGACCCGTGAACAGCAGCACACCAGGCTCCTTTGTCCTCCACTATCTCCCGGAGTTTACTCAAATTCACGTCCGTTGAGTCAGTGATGCTATCTAACCATCTCACCCTCTGCTGCCCCCTTCTATTGCCTTCAGTCTTTCCCAACATCAGGGTCCTCTTCAACAAGCCGTCCCTTCGCATCAGGTCGTCACTGGGCAACGGATATCCCTTTGGAGGATTTCAAATTCTGCTTCAATAGTTTACCTGTAGCTTCAGGTGCATCCCTCAAGAAATCCACAAAGTAAGTCTCAATTCCGCAATCCACCAGGAGTTTTTTCTCTTCACCAAACTCCTCCTCCACCAAGCTGACTAAAGTCATATCAAACCAGGTCACGTCGTCAGATGCCGTGAAACGATCAGCGATAACACGTTTACACTCGTGCTTCCACAGCCTTAACAGTTCCTGTCAAAGGCATCATTTAAATGTGTTATTAATTCCCGTTATGTCAGAGTCGGGAATTCAAGTGGGCAGTATCATAGAGGACCATCCTTCCTGATTTAGAATGTGACATTTTAAAAAGTTAAGGCTAACATCACTGGTTTCCTTTTAATGTGAGCAATAGGTTTGAGAGCACCTTAGAAAAAAATCCTGGACTAATGGCTTTCATTTGGTATGTGATCACCAAAAAAGGACATTTTTGGTTGCCAAAATGATGTGGGGGACATTACTGGCATTTGTACAGGGACGCATAGTCTTAGGATACAAAATTGTCCATGAATATTACTGTCCTGTTAAAAAGTAGGTAAAATAAAATAAAAAGTTAAAATATCCTTAGCTTTATTCCAAATTGGTCTCATCTGTGTTCAGTCTCTCAGTCATGTCTGACTGTGACTCCATGGACTGTAGCCTACCAGGTTCCTCTGTCCATGGACATTCCCAAGCAAGAATACTGGAGTGGGTTGCCATTTCCTTCTCCAGCTAGTAAATTAAAAGTAGTGTCTATTTATTTTCAGCCCTTAAATTAAAACAAAACCATTCCTAGATAAAATACTAATTCACTCTGAATGACCAACAAACTAATACTCTTACATAAAAGTCTTATGCTTGTGATCAATTAGTCTGGATAAGACACCCACATTATGGACAGAGCATAATATAAAAAGTTGTGTATAAACAACTCTCGTGTGTACAACTGAGATAATTACAAAGATACATTTACTTAACACATTGTGGAGGAAATTTACAACAAAAATCTGGGTTATCTGCACAAAACAATCACCTCATCTAGATGATCCAGGGCCCAAAGTTAACTGGAAGTTGAGAGAATTAATTGTTCAATATTGCTGTCCCAATAGCAAGAATAACAAAATTTGTCTAAGCATCTTATTTGATATGAAAGACTGGTGCAAATTTCTTAACTTGGTAACATTTTACAAGATAGAAGGTTTTTACGTTATATTGTGAAAGTGTTAGTCACTCAGTCGTGTCCAACTCTTTGCAACCCCATGGACTATAGCCCGCCAGGTTCCTCTGTCCATGGGATTCTCCATTTGCTTTGCCAGGGTATCTTCCGGACCCAGAAATCAAACCTGGGTCCCTCACACTGCAGGCAACTCTTAACTGTCTGAGTTCCAAGGGAAGCCATTATATTACTAATGTATAAATGTTCTTTGATTGCCAGAAAATAAAAGCTTAGTGAAATATATTTAATGACACAGTTAAGACAAAAGTTCATGACAAACCAATTGCTGGAACTGTTAATGCTGATTTAAAATCAGCACCAAAAAAAATAGGTACTCAAAAAGTAATATCGGTGGTACAGTGGTGAAGAACTCACCTGGCAATGCAAGAGACGAAAGAGACATGGGTTCGATCTCTGAATCAGGAAGATTCCCTGGGGCAGGAAATGGCCATCTGCTCCAGTATTTTTGCCTGGGAAATCCCACGGACAGAGAAGCCTGGTGGGCTACAGTGCGTGAGGTCTCAAAGAGTCAGACATATGCTGCCCAGCATAGCAGCATTCCACGATGCCATGAATTTGTCAATAACTTTGAGGGAAAAAATTAAATTCCATGTTCACTACTGCTAAAATGACTCCCAATTCTCTGTAACAAGGAGAGTGCGTTTTCCCCAAAATGTCTTGTCTTGGAGTCAGCCAGTGTGACTACCTACTTTGTGAGCATCTGGGGTAAAGCTGGGTTTTTCTTATCGTCCACATTTGATGTGCTTGTGACAGTTTGACTGACACTTCAACTGTCTCTCTGCGTTTATGCGGAGAAGTCCCTAAAACCTATTTGCTTAACTTCCACCTCACTACCATCAAAGTCTGAAAAAGAAGCTGGTGATGTCTTAGCCTGAGCACACAGGCCCTTCGGGGAAAAAAAGTACTGCATTTTTACATACTACATACTTTATAATTTTACATATTACATACATAGTGACTTTTACATACTAGAATTTCCTTTTAGTTCAAAGAGAATTTTTATAGTGCTAGGAACTGTTATATTTGAGTGTCTGTACAAATGCTCATTTTTTTGTCAAATGAAATTCACATAAAATTTCTACTCTTCTGCCTATTTTCAGTTTTACCAATATTTGTAATTCTTTCAGTGCATCAAGTTGTATGGAAAAGAAAGATCATGGATGACTAACAAAAAAAATGGTTTCACCCCTCAATTTTGAAAGTTTATTTATAAAGATAATTACTAGATTCCATATATATGCATTAATATATGATACTTGTTTTTCTCTTATTTCACACTGGATAACAGGCTCTAGGTTCAACTAACTCAAATTCATTCAGTCAGTTCAAATGATTCAAATCCATTCCTTTTATGGCTGAGTAATATTCCATTGTATACATGCACCACTATATATACGGAATCTAGAAAAATGGTACTGATGAACCTTATTTGCAGGCCAGGAATAGAATCACAGACATTGAGAATGGGCTTGTGGACACAGCAGGGGAAGGAGAAGGGTGAGGCAAATTGGGAGAGTAACACTGAAATATATACTCTATATGTAAAACAGATGGCTAATGGGAGGCTGCTATATAACACACGAGCCCAGCCTGGTGCTATGTGATGACCCAGAGGGGTGGGTTGAGGGGGTGAGAGGGAGGCTTCGGAGGGAGGGGATTTATGTATATTTTTTTTTTTTTTGGATTTATGTATATTTATCATTGATTCACGTTGTTGTGAATTGACAGAAATTCACATTGGCAGAAACCAACACAACATTGTAAAGCAATTATCCTCCATTAATAATTTTTTAAATTTTTTAAAAGATAGTCACTTTGTAAAGTTAAATGTCAGGTTTATAATGTGAAGTTTATAATATGAAGACAAACATAATAAAATCAACAGGAGTTTTTGCCATTATTTAGTATAAGAAAACTATGATGAAAAACAAAATCAATTTTACCTTTTATTCTACTCATTAGAAAATAATAGTATACACTGTCTCCTTAAACATAAACCAAATTTAATTGGAATTTTTAAAGAAAAAAATTTGGCATACTTTCCCTTTACATTAGTGAAAAGCCACAAAAGAAAAAAATATCCATGCTAAAACATCCCAAAAATATTTTCATGCCCATAAAAATTACATTACTAAGAATATTTAGAGTTTATAATCAATAACAAAGTTAGTCATTTTACTCTCTTATGCATCACTTACATCTGGTTCCTTGATAACCTCTGGAGTAGTGTTCAGCATTCCCTGCCAGATCCTAGAAAGATCTCGAAGGTTAAAAACGTAATGGAATTTTGCAGGAGTCGGGAGCATTTTAATCTTAGTCATTTGCCATAGTCGGCGTGTCAGGGGCACCAACTTCGCCACCCAATCGCTCACTTCTTCTGAGAAACCCCTCTGGGTACAGTAATATCCTACCCCAATCACACCTGAAAGAGGAAAAAAAGTCGTAACATTTTGACTGACAGTTCAAATCGACTAAATTAAAATGAAAAACGTAATGTAGAATATAAATACAATGACACATTTTAATAGTTAACCACATATTAAAGAAATTCCGATTAATTAATTTGGGGGGGGGGGGGTTAAACCTAAAATGTAGGTATAGGTTCAAGTGAGTTAGCATTCAAATACTGAAAAGCTGATTAAGAAATGCTGCTGAAAACTCTAGCTGAAGTAATTCAGTATTATTAAATGGGTAACGATGAATATATAAAGTTGCCTTGGACAGATAAGAAAAAGAAAGGTTTCACGAATCTTCTAAGATTAGTCCATTCTTTTGTTGCCATTCCATGCATTATAAAATATTTTCATTTACTTTACAGGCAAAATTTTCCAGGCCAAAAAGGATAATTAAAAGTGATAATAGTCATTCATTCTGGTCCATTTTACTTCTCCCAAGTTTAGATAAGTCTGGTGTCATTGGTTTCAAACCTCTGCCCACTGCTGTGATTGAAGGCAGATATTGCCAACTCCACTACCCTAGGGCACTAAGAAGACCTTCTAGTCTGCCAGAAGTTAATTAGGGTAACCCTAATTAGTTTTTCCTCAGTCTCAATTTCAGCAATGGTAAATTAATACCTAACACAAAAGCATGCATAATTTTACATTCTTTCTCTGAAAAGAGTGATTACATAATCAGTTTCTAAACTCATTTTCATTCCTCAGTTAAATAAATATGGTTATCGATTGTGCGAGTGTTTCCTGGATGATTTCTGAAATACTACACAATGCAATCAATCAATAATTTATTACAACCCTATAAATTACTCTGAGGAAAAGACTCTGGCTAATCCCCATCCTGAGAGATATTGATATTTCTTAGGCTAAAATCATTATATGGGTTGGTTAGATATCAGCTACATAAACTGCTGGTGTGGAATATATCAGTCCAGACCTGAAATACGTGTATCCATGAGGAAGGCATCTCATCATGTCTAAGACCACTTAATATTTAACCTCCTGGCTTAAGAAGCTAGCGACAATATCTTAAAGAAATACATAGGTAGGGGCTTCCCTACCATTGGTGGTTCAGTGGTAAAGAATCCTCCTGCCAATGCAGGAGACATGGGTTCGAACCCTGGTCCAGGGAGATCTCACATGCCCTGGAGCAACTAAGCCCGTATGTCACAACTACTGAGTCTGTGCTGCAAAGATCAGGAACCACAGCTACTGAAGCCCACACGCCCGGGAGCCCACACACCCGAGAGCCCACACACCCGAGAGCCCACACGCCCGGGAGCCCATGCTCTGCAGCAAGAGAAGCCACCACAATGGGAAGCCTACACATTGCAGCAAGAGCAGCCCGTGCTCTCCTTGGCTAAAGAGCCTGAGAAGCAACACAGAACCAGCACAACCAAAAATAAAGAAATAAAATTATATTTTTAAAAACGAAATACACAGGGAGCAAAGATCTACCTTGACACCCAACTCAATACATAGAAATGCTTTTACAAACAAAATACACTCTTGAAAGTGATGAAGGCAGCAGACTAAGGAACCACGCAATGCTCCCCTCTGTGTGGACCTCTGGGGGGATATTTTCTCGTTGGAACCCAAGCAGGGATTCTCCCCTTCCACGCCCCACTGACATTCATTTTACCAAAGATCTTGTCCACGGAAGCATCAGAGGGTAGCGTGCAGTTAAATATCGAGAACTGCCTCTTGAGTCGCTGGGGTATATCATTGCGTCCGCCCCCAGGATGGATCATAGCTGCTAAAAACTGGATGTCCACAATGCTGGTAAACTCCCCAGGCTTCTCCAGATTATAAAATCCATTCTGTTCCAGTAGCTGTCGTACTATCTCATTAGTAACCTAAGAAAGACAACTTTCAGAATTAAAAGGTCATTCCTTTATATCCCAGGACCTAAATAATGGACTTTATTGGAATTCAGGAATTGCAAGTTGAAAAAAATAGAAAAACATTTACTCATCAAAAAATAAATCAATGATGAACTAACTAGACAAGCAAAGTGCCCAACAGGATTGATTTACCTGGTCTCCCCACTCATTGATTATCGGCATATTCACATCATCAATGAAGACAGTCATCTTCTTTCCTGCTGGAGGGCCGTATGTGGTGCCCATGCGTTTATCCACATAGCTCTCTATTGTCCTCTGTTAAACGAAAAGGTCAACAGAAACATCTGTGAAAATATCCCCTAAGACATGGTCGATTATTTTAAAATTCCAAGAATGTTTGAAATGATAGAAATTACTCATAAAAACCCCAAAATGTCCCTAATTCTGGAAAACAGAGAATGAGGTACCTAAATTTTCTGGCATAACATTTATAACCTTTGAAAATCCTGTTTAATTTAGAAGTAAATAAAGTGCTAATCAATGTAAATTTTTAGATGAGACTTTTTTTTCATTTTTATTGGAGTATAGTTGTTTTACAATGTTACATTGGTTTCTACTGTACAGAAAAGTGAATTAGCTATACAGATACATATATCCAGGCTTCCCTTGTGGCTCAAATGGTAAGGAATCTGCCTGCAATGCAGGAGACCCGGGTTTGAGCCCTGGGTTGGGACGATCCCCTGGAGGAGGACATGGCAACTCACTCAAGTATTCTTGCCTAGAGAATCCCTGTGGACAGAGGAGGCTGGTGGGCTACAGTCCATAGGGTCACACAGAGTCAGACATGGCTAGCAACTTATAAACGCCTGCAAGCATCAAAATATTTGGATGAGGCAGCTAGGTAGTCGGTGTTAATCCCAGAGATGAGCACCTAGGAGTGGGCGCAGGCTGTGTGATGAGGAAGAGACGTCTGTGTTTGGATATGCTGATGTTGTTATCTTCTAGCTCATCTAAGTGGGGAAGTGCAGTTGGAGACACCAGTCCAAGGATACAGTTTTCAGTAACTATTCAACAGGCAGCAATTCCAAATTCAGGAAGAAATCTCAGCTTCTAGGTTCACAAACTATTGAATTTTTCTCCCTCCTTTGTTTTTGCTTTTGTCAATTTAGCTTTCTAATGATATTATATAGCTTACTAGTAATGTCCTGCTATTTCAAAGAAACTAGGGTCATAATGAAGAGAAAGAAAGTGTAGGTATGTGGCTATTACTCCATGTTGCCTCACTTGTTCCATCCTTGGCTTTTAGCTCTTGGAAGATCCCCCAAGACATAAAATCTTCATGTGCCTATGAGTTCTTATCAACGGATGAGAGACTATCTGGAAGACTCTAGCTTGCCATAGGGAGTTGTCAGGAGATTATTGCTTTATCCATTTAAATTCATTGAAAAGGAGAGCTAAATTTAGCCTAGTACATTACTTTAAATGGTTTTCTTTTATGTTAGGGGATATGAAATTCTTCTTACCATTGTATTGTTGTCATGAGAAATTTGTGTTGTAATTGAAAGGAGTGTGATATATTTATGTATCTTTCCATTTAAAAATGGTGAAAATTTTTCACATCTTTGGTATTATGCATTAAAATGATGATGGAAACCTACAATTTGAAATGGCTAAACTGGAGAGTTTTACAAGGACAGTTGTATAAATTTTTCTTTCTCTCTTGGCCTAATTTCATGGGTGTATTAGGTTGGTGCAAATGTAATTGCGGTTTTGGACTGTGAATTTTAACTCATTATAACTAGGTTCAAACACATTTGAATTAATCAAAACAGGAACCATTACAATCAACACACTTTTGCCAATGAGAAATAAGTTGGTTTATTCATGCAGGGTAAAAATCTTTACTTTGGGATTAGACAAACTCTTGGAAAACATTTTCTGCATCCTGCTGGTTGTGGAAGCATTTCCCCTGCAAAAAGTTGTCAAGATACTTGTCAAGATACTTCAAGATACTACCTTTTTTAGGTAGCCAGTTGGTGAGAGATCAGGTGAATGCAGTAGATGGAGCAAAACTTCATAGCCCAATTTGTTCAACTTTTGAAGCATTGGGTGACATGTGGTTGGTGTTGTTGTAGAGAAGAATTGGGCCCATTCTGCTGACCAATGCTGGCTGCAGGCCAGCATTTTCACTGTATCTCATCAATTTGCTGAGCATACTTCTCAGATGTAATGGTTTCACCCAGATTCAGAAAGCTGTAGGGTATCAGATGGGCAGCAGACAGTGACCATGTCCATTTTTTTGGTGCAAGTTTGACTTTGGGAAGTGCTTTGGAGCTTCTTCTCGGTAGTCACTGAGCTGGTCATTGCCAGTTGTATAAAATCCACTTTTCATCACACATCACAATCTGATTGAGAAATGGTTCACTGTTGTTGAGCATAATAAGAGAAGACAACACTTTAAAATGACGATTTTTTTGATTTGTGGTCAGCTCATGAAGCACCCACTTATCAAGCTTTTTCACCTTTCCAATTTGCTTCAAATGCCAAATGACTGTAGGATGGTCGGCACTGAGATCTTCAGCAACTTCTCATGTAGTTGTAAGAGGATCAGCTTCGACGATTTCTCTTAGTTGGCTGTTGTCTCCTTCCGATGGACGGCCACTATGCTCCTCATCTTCAAGCCTCCCATCTCCTTTCCAAAACTTCTTGAACCACCACTGCACTGTATGTTTGTTAGCAGTTCCTTGGCCAAGTGCATTGTTGATGTTGCCAGTTGTCTCCACTGCTTTACAACCCATTTTGAACTTGAATAAGAAAATCACTTGAATTTGCTTTTAGTCTAACATCATATCCCTACTCTAAAATAAATATAAAATAAAGCAATAAGTCATTAGCAAAAAAACATAAAGTGAGAAGTGTGCATTAAAATGATGTATAACATAACCACGTTTATTTTAAAATGTATTCCAATATTAAATGGCAAATTTCAACAATGCAAAAACTGCAATTACTTTTGCACCAACTTAATATCTTGAAGGATTGTTACTGTCATTTTAACTGGTTTGTTCTTCATCATAAAATAAGGAAACTATTTTTTGGATAAAGTGGAGAATGCATTTTACCTCAATATACGTCCAGTTTCTCTTATATTTATACATTATCTTTATTTATTAAGATTTTTTTATATGCACCACTTTTAAAGTCTTTATTGAATCTGATGCAATACTGCTTCTGTTCTATGTCTTATGTTTTTTGGCCCCAAGGCATCTGTGATTTTAAGCTCCCCGGCCAGGGATCAAACCCACACTCCCTGCATTGGAAGGAAAAGTCTTAACCACTGGACCAGCAGGGAAGTCCCCGTGTCTTAACTTTAACATGACTTAAATCATGAATCAGTGGGAAAAAAATGAGATCCTTAAGACTGAGCTTCTACAGCACGAGAACCGTGAAGCCCTTTCTGTTTTCTCTGCTTACTGAGCACATACATTTTGAACAACTGATTGATTTCCAAACTACACTGTATTTCCATGCAAACGGTAATGCTGTAGTCAGTAGTCTGGGGTTCTTCCCCCGTGTTCCCATCACCCCTTCCAACACCGTTCCATCAGTTTTAATGCTCCTTTCCACATTGCTAGGGCATTTTTGTTATAGAGCAGAGTGCAGTTCCCTCCTGTACCACCCAAGCTTAGAATGTAGGAAAGAGAGGGTTAGGCCCCCACTTTCCGAGGGGAGAGGAGTGATTTAGTGTGACTGCATCTGCCCCACAGCAGACTGTGTCAGGCTACAGATACCAGTTTGGAGGAGCAAATGGCAGCCCACTCCAGTGTTCTTGCCTGGAGAATCCCATGGACAGAGGAGCCTGAAGGGCTACAGTCCATGGGGTCGCAAAGGGTCAGACACAACTGAAGTGACTGAGCAGGCACAGATGCCAGTGGGCAGACTTCTGAATGAAGAGACAGCGGCCTTCAGATCATGGCAGCCTGTGGAGCTCAGAGCACAGATCTGAGAAGCCTCTTGGAAGTAGCCCTGATTAGCTTTTTTTTTTTTGGTTGCACTGGGTCTTCATGGTGAGCGGGCTCTTCGTTGCAACTGGCAGGCTTTTTCTAGTTGTAGAGTGCGGGCTCTAGAGCACGGGGTCAGTAGTTAGAGCACACGGGCTTAGTTGCCCCAGAGAATATGGGATCTTAGTTCCCAACCAGGGATTGCACCTGTGTCCCCTGCATCGGAAGGGGGATTCCTCATCACTGGACTGATCACCAGGGAAGTCCCCTAGTTTAGTTTTGGCTGTGATTACAAGGAGACTCTGAGCAGGGCTGGACCCTTTGTATAATGGGGGTTGGGATAGTGTCATCAACGTAGACACCAAAAGACAAAACTAAATCTGTAGGAATAAACAGAAGCATCTCTGTTGAGAACAAATGTACAGATATCCATGTGGAAAGGGGAGATGGGATGAGTTGGGAGATTGGGACTGACATATATACACTACTATATATAAAATGGACAGCTAATGAGAACCTACTATATAGCACAGAGAACTCTACTCAGTGCTGTGTGGTGACCTAAACGGGAAGGAAATCCAATAAAGAAGGGATGTATGTGTGTTAGTCACTCAGTCATGTCCAACTCTTTGTGAGCCCTGGACTGAAACCCACCAGGCTCCTCTGTCCATGAAATTCTCCTTGGACAAAGGAGCCTGATGGACTACAGTGGGTGGGTTACCACGCCTTCCTCCAGGGGATCTTCCTGACCCAGGGATCGAACCCAAGTATCTTACATCTCCTGCATTGGCAGGTGGGTTCTTCACCACTAGCGCCACCTAGGAAGCCCCTCCAACATGGTTAAGTTCTATTATAATTTAAATATTGCTTTTTACTGTACCTCCTCCTCTCTAGACAATGATATGCTCTAAATTAGTTACTTGCTTTTCTCATATGAATGAATGAATGGCACAACCTTGTAAATTACCCACCCTGCCCCCAGTCAGGCCTGGAAACTTCTTTATAAGTTATATACAATGTCTACATTGTATGATTTACAAATTTGTCTAGACTCTGCTGCCCAGAAAGTGAAGAGGAACTAAAAAGCCTCTTGATGAAAGTGAAAGAGGAGAGTGAAAAAGTTGGCTTAAAGCTCAACATTCAGAAAACTAAAATCATGGCATCTGGTCCTATCACCTCATGGGAAATAGATGGGGAGACAGTGGAAACAGTGTCAAACTTTATTTTTTGGGGCTCCAAACTCACTGCAGATGGTGACTGCAGCCATGAAATTAAAAGACACTTACTCCTTGGAAGGAAAGTTATGACCAACCTAGATAGCATATTAAAAAGCAGAGACATTACTTTGCCAACAAAGGTCCATCTGGTCAAGGCTATGGTTTTTCCAGTGGTCATGTATGGATGTAAGAGTTGGACTGTGAAGAAAGCTGAGCACCGAAAAATTGATGCTTTTGAACTGTGGTGTTGGAGAAGACTCTTGAGAGTCCCTTGGACTGCAAGGAGATCCAACCAGCCCATCCTGAAGGAGATCAGTCCTGGGTATTCATTGGAAGGACTGATGCTGAAGCTGAAACTCCAATACTTTGGCCACCTCATGCGAAGAGTTGACTCATTGGAAAAGACTCTGATGCTTGGAGGGATTGGGGGCAGGAAGAGAAGAGGACGACAGAGGATGAGATGGCTGGATGGCATCACCGACTCGATAGGCATGAGTTTGAGTAAACTCTGGGAGCTGGTGATGGACAGGGAGGCCTGGCGTGCTGCAATTCATGGGGTCGCAAAGAGTCAGACACGACTGAGCGACTGAACTGAACTGAACTGCTGTCTCCCCAAAGAAATCAGTTACTGAACATATTTGCAATATTGTGCCATCCACCTAATTCCTGGTCTCCTTGAACTACTGTCCCACTTCATCCATCCTTCTGGTGATAAAAAAAGCCCTGTCCCGTTAATAAAATCAAATGGGTAAATTCACTTAATTGAATATTGTCTGTCTCACCCACTAAAATACAAGAAGGGCAGGCACCTTATTTATCTTATTCATCACTGCCTCCTTGGTGTCTAGAAAGGTGTCTGGTATGACATATTTATCAGTAAATATTTGAAACATAGATCAATGAAGACAAGAAACTCAGGAGTCATCTTTAACTTTCCTCTCTCTCTTATCCCTCTCCTCCAACAATATCCACTCAACCAAAAACAAGTCCTGTCCGTTCTGCTTCTCAGCCCCAGTTTGAATGCATCCTATAACCTCCTCCTCTCGAGTCTCTCTGAATACAGCCCTATCTCTCCCATCAGCAGCCAGAATGAACTTTCTAAGTGGTGATTTAATCCTGCTCAGTATCCCCATGATTCCTTAATAGTGGCTTACGAGGAACACCATGATGCTCCCTGCTCACTTCTCTAGACTCATTTCTAAACACTCCTTTTCAGTCTTTGTTCCTGCCCATCATGGTCTTCATTCATTCATATTCAGTTAACCAAAAAAACACATACTATAAAATAACACTCCTCTCAGACTTATTTACAGTGCCCATTAAGAGATTCTTATTTACATCCCTAAAGTAGCCATTCATGTGCCAAAAAAAAAAAAAAAAAAAACACACCTCTCAGAATTAGTATTGCTGTTGTCTAGTCTCTAAGCCGTGTCTGATTTTGTGCGACCCCACGGACTGTAGCCCGCCAGGCTCCTCTGTCCATGGTATTTCCCAGGCAAGAATACTGGAGTGGGTTGCCATTTCCTTTTCTGGGGGATCTTCCTGACCCAGGGATCAAACCTGAATCTCCTGCATTAGCAGGTGAATTCTTTACCAGTGAGTGCCCAGGAAAACCCCAAGATTAGTATTAGCCAAACATAGTTTGTGAAGTATTGACTTAGATGGATGATCACCCATAAAAATCACTTCTATCAACCCGGCTTATTGGTAAAAGTTGAAATCTCTAGCAAGGGCCTGGACTATGGGCTGTATGCTGTTCTCTAAGAATAGACAACAACTTGACTCTGAAATAGCAGAATGATAGTCATGATGACATCACCTTAAGCCATCAGTGGCACCAAAACAAAGATTCTGACCTTGTAGTCTGTCCAGCTCACACACTCGTGGAATGCTTGGGTGAACCCCAGTTGGATAGTGCCATGTTAGACATAAAAACCAGACGGTTAGTCATCCACAGACTTAGGCATGGAGTTGAGGAAAGCCATTCTAAGCAACATGTGGGGTCTTCCCAGACCAGGGATTCCCCTGCATGGTGACTCAGCTGGTAAAGAATCCACCCACAATGTGGGAGACCTGGGTTTGATCCCTGGGTTGGGAAGGTCCCCTGGAGAAGGGAATGGCAACCCACTCCAGTGTTCTGGCCTGGAAAATTCCATGGACTATATAGTCCATGGGGTTGCAAAGAGTCAGACACAACTGAGCAACTTTCACTTTCACTTTTCCCTGCATAGCAAGGCACACTCCTAACCACTGAAGCACCAGAAGCCCTACAATTCTCATTTTTAAAAACCAAAACTTAATGCTATGTCAGCATTTGTAAGATGGTTGTTGCATTCAAAACACTTTAAGATTATTTTTTAAAGGAACAAATCTTTTCAGAAATTCTGTCAAGAAATTTTCACTTTCTTATTTTCTGTATTATTCACATTTTTAAAGATATGTGTGAACTGCTTTCAAAAATAAGAAAAAAATAATATCTATTGAGGGGAAAAAAAAAGAATCATCTCTCTTAAAAGACTAACTGAATTCCTTAGCTAAAAATACGGTGACCACGTAATTTTTGTTCAAACTTCATACTTTGGTTAGTGAGGCAGATGCTATTCATTATTTATCTGAGACAACAGAAGTTAACTGGACAATCCGTGGCAAAAACAGGACATAGAGTCTGTCCTCCTACTGATAAAACATGTGAAAGTGATACTATGGTGAAAACAAAGGAAGCTCAGATGAAAACAATCTGTCCAGCAACAGACATGCGTCCCTGATGTATGTGCCATCGTGGTAACACGAGAGGGATGAACAATATCTATTTTCTCATCTACAATTTCAATTTGGTTTGGAACCAAGTAAATGAGAGACAAATGCTCAGCTCCATCACCCCTTGTTTAGCATGAATGGCTGAAAACTATCACGAGAAAGTTAATTACAGCAGTTGGGCTCATTGAAAGCTTTCTAAAACCAATGAGTCTAGCTTACTAGAAAGCCCTGATGCTTAGCAGTCAAAACAGGCACTAAACAGAGCAGATGATCCCGTGATGCCTCTGAACAGAAAAATAAACAGTGAAGCGCTGAGACCCCCTTCTTACTGAAGGGTAGGAAGGATCTGGGTTAAAGGTTATTAGCTGTAAATCCAACAATGGAACTCCTAGAGAATAGATGCTAATGCTTTGAAAATCTGCTTTATTATTCTTCTGATAATTATACCTCAATATGGTACTGCTTCTAGAAATTTATTACATGGTTTATGAATTTTATATTGATAAACAGGATGTTTTCTAGATTGCCTTTTTCCAGGAAATGAATAAGTATTTCATGTTCAGTTCAGTTCAGTTGCTCAGTCATGTCCGACTCTGCGACCCCCATGAATCGCAGCACACCAGGCCTCCTTGTCCATCACCAACTCCCAGAGTTTACTCAAACTCATGTCCATCGAGGCGGTGATGCCATCCAGCCATCTCACGCTCTGTCGTCCCCTTCTCCTCCTGCCCCCAATCCCTCCCAGCATCAGGGTCTTTTCCAATGAGTCAACACTTCGCATGAGATGGCCAAAGTATTGGAGTTTCAGCTTCAGCATCAGTCCCTCCAATAAACACCCAGGACTGATCTCATTTAGGATGGACTGGTTGGATCTCCTTGCAGTCCAAGTTATAGAGATATAAAACACAGGTCTTTACCACCTGAGAGGGGTAAATATTACCAAGAAAGATACCAGCTCAGTCATGTCTGACTCAGTGTGACCCCATGGACTTTGTAGCCCACCAGACTCCGCTGTCCATGCAATTTCCCAGGCAAGAATACTGGAGTAGGTTGCCATTTCCATCCCCAGGGGATCTTTCCGACCCAGGGATTGAACCTGTGTCTCTTGAGTCTCCCACATTGGTAGGTGGATTCTTTAACACTAGTGCCACCTGGGAAGCCCCAATACTGCCAAGAGTTACTGGTAAAAATATGTGCCAATTCCTTGCCATATACTAAGGAATGTGGCTAGCCTTTGTCCTGGTCCTTGGGTGGGAGTCTAAATTCGTGCAATTTCCTGAATAAAAAGGATGCCTTTGTTATTCATGGTGGGTCTTTCAGACCACTTATGCCAGAAAGACTAACCATAGGATTAGAGTGTTAGGGCTTTAAACCATGTGATACCAGCTGATCTCCCAGGGGGAAGGGGCTTGGAGATTGACTTCAATCACGCAGCCAGTTGATGATGCCTGGAGAGTAAATACATCCTGTGACAAAGAAGGTTCACATTTGAGACCCTCCCAAACCTTTCCCTATGCATCTCTTCTTTTGTCAGATCCCAATTCATATCTTTTATAATAAAACCACAATGATAAGCATAGCATTTTCCTGAATTCTGAGAGTCATTCTAGTGAATTATCAAAACTAAGGGGTCACAGGAACTCTTCCATCTGAATAATAGAGATACTGGAAGACATAGTAGAGGATTCACAATGGCTATGAAACTGCAGGTGAAGTTCAGTGGGTACATCAGAACAGTCGTGAGATTTAAGCCTCCAAAGCTCATCACAAACCTGGGCTCAGTTAGCAGCACCCAAGAGCCAGTACCTGAAACATCAGTGGGGTGGTTGCAGAAGAAAAGTTCAGACTCTTGATCACGTGGCCTTCAGGATCATATTTTGACATAAATCCTTTGATTATGACTGTCTTGGCTGTTCCTTGTTCACCAATTAACAGCACAGCCTACCACAGAAGTTGAGAAAGAAATAAAAGAAATACAATAAGATGATTGTCATGGGCTCAACTGTGGATATGAGGATGCCCTAACTCCCAGTACCTCAGAAGGTGACTGTGTCTGGAGATAGGGTCTTGAAAAAGATGATTATGCTAAAATGAGGCCATTAAGGTGGGCTCTTGTTCAGTCTAAAGGGTACCCTTAGAGGAAGCAGACATTGTGAGGCACAGAGAAGCAACAGACATGCACACACAGAGACCGCGGGAGGACACAGTGAGAAGACAGCCACCCAGAAGCCAAGGAGAGAGAGGCCCCCAGAAAAAACCAGCCAACACCTTCATCCTGAACTTCAAGCCTCCAGAACTGTGCAGAAAGAAATGTGCGCTGATTAAGCCTCCACGGCTGTGGTGTTTTGTTACGGCAGCCCTGGCAAAATACTACAAAAACTAAAAGAGAAGGATTTCTCTTTGGAGAAACAAGTCAAAACTCACATTCTCTCTCTCTCTCTCTCTCTCTATATATATATATATATATATATATATATATGAGAAAAAAATTAATTATGAATTAAAGCTATTCAACTCTAATATTGTTGCATGCATGCTCAGTCATCTCCGACTCTTTGCAACCCCATGGACTGTAGCCCACCGGGCTCCTCTGTCCATGGAATTTTCCAGGCAAGAATATGGGAGTAGGTTGCCATTTCCTTCTCCAGGGGATCTTCCATCTCAGGGATCCAACACAAGTCTCTTGCATCTCCTGCATTGGCAGGTGACTTCCTTACCACTGAGTCACCTGGAAAGTCCCTAATATTGTTATTGAGAAATAATAAAAGAAGTAGTATACTAATTTGGGTAATATTTTTATTTATTGTAAACAGCGATACAAAGCACTCTAAAATGAATGCAAGATGCTCCATGTTTTCAAGTGACATTTCTCAATGTGTCATTTTAAATAAAACCGAAAGTGCCATACCTTGCCCTGTTTAGCAATGGTTTTAATTAGGAAGTCGGTTCTCACGTTGTCAACATTTGGCACCAGGATGGAGCCATATTCTGGGGTGGTGTTAGATGGATAGACATATTCCTCAGTACACGTGTTCCAGTGCATCCATTTGCCTGAGGTGAACAGAGAACATTTACATCTTCATATTCCTATTAATAATTTAATTCCTAATTATAAAGAGCAGACATTTTTGACATCTCATGAAGCCATCTTCCAAAAGCCCCTCAAAAAATAAAAATCATTACATTCAGACATCTAAGTATTTAAGTATGTGTTCAACTGAGTCAAAAACCCTAAAGTAGCTATTCAAAAGTGGGAATAGTAAGAATTATCTTGGAATTTTCTTTTTAAATATGTTCTTGCTGTTCAGTTAATAAGTCGTGTCTGACTCTTCAACCCCATGGACTGCAGCACGCCAGGCTTCCCTGTCCATCACCATCTTCCGGAGCTTGCCCAAACTCATGTCCATCAAGTCGGTGATGCCATTTAGCCATCTCATCCTCTGTCGTCCCCTTCTCCTCCTGCCTTCAATCCTTCCCTGTTGGGGATGTTTCGGGGTCTTTTCCAATGAGTCAGCTCTTTGCATCAGGTGGCCAAAGTATTGGAGCTTCAGCATCAGTTCTTCCAGTGAGTGCTCATGACTGATTTCCTTTAGGATTGACTGGTTTGATATCCCTCTTTGGTATCCAATGGATGCTCAAGAGGTTTTTAATAACATAAAGTGTGTGTAAAAATCAGGACAGTGATAGCAGTATGTATCTAAAATCATTTTTCATTACATACTTTTCTAACTGTAAAACCAAAATAAAACATTCTAGGATGCCATATAAAATATTGCATATAAATGTAGTACATATATGTGTATATACGTACTTTATAAATATGTAGGCACATAAATAAACAATGTATATTTATGAATATTCACACCTATTTGATAAAAATATACTTCACACTTTGTAATTTTTACAAAAGTTGCTGATTACATCAAATGAATAGCTGAAATGCATCTGATTTGGGGATTTTTTTAATTTGTTTTTAACTCATTAAAAGTTCAACACACAATATATTTAGCAACAAGAAAATGTGCATCTGGAACCCAACTGAAATAAATATATGAAAAAGAAATCATGGGCTTTCTTTCCAAACACACATGAACATTTCCATTTCAATTTTACAGCAAACAGTTTTGATTACCATTTGGAAATACAGACCGATAAATAGGTAGGTAGAGAGCTAGAAGGTAAACATTAGACATTTGGGGCGGGGGGCGGGGAGGGGAAAGGCCCCACATGTGATGGACGGATAGAAGCCCAGGACTCACCATCCGAGCCAACGTAATAGTCAAACATGGAGTCGTCAGGCCCCGCGAGGGGCGGCAGGTCCAGGGCCAGCATCTCCCGGGAGCGCAGCCAGTGCTCCACGCGGCGCCGGCCGTCGGGTTCCAGCACCGCCCCCACGCTCCACATCAGCGAGAAGATGTACAGTCTTTCCAGGTGCTCCGCCGTGACCTCCCCGCCTTGCTCCTGCGCACGCAAGAAACTTTCCTTTTAATTACTTCATTCTCAAACCAAGACTTGGCTTTGATATCTCAATGAAAATTTAAGTAAAGATCTAAAAGGGATAACAGCTCCCCCCCCCCAAAAAAAAAAAGAAAAAAACGAGGAAAAGATGAATAAAACCGGAGAACAAATTCAGAACTGAGGTCTGGGAATATAAAGCAAGTTTCTGAAATAAATTTAGAATTCTTTGAGATGACTGTGAACCTGCCCCTAAGTGATCAATACAAACTGTGGCTTGCTTTGTTTAAAAAAAAAAAGAAATGAAAACACACACACACAGCATTAATATGTGAAGTCCATGATTGAAACCTTCCCCTCCCACTATGGCTCTAAGAATCAATTTCAATTCTTGCACTCTGCAAAGTGTGGCTCAGCTAGCAAGGGAGAAATTTCTAGAAAATTGAGGGATTTACCTTGGGAGGGATGAGGCCCTGGAGCATGTTGAGGCTTTGCAGGACCACAAAGGCCTCCAGCATCTCCATCTGATGCTCTAAGCTCTGAATACTGAAGCGATACAGGTCTGGAAACGACTTGGTGTACAGCTGACGAAGAATTTCAGCTTCTTGAGGCGAACGTTTTTTAAGAAAACCCTGTTAGTGTTCAGATGAATGCATTCATTAAATTTATTAGCACACCAGAAAAACGATCCAGTTGAGGTACAAGAGTTTTTTAATATCAGTTAACAATAATAATACCTAATGATTATATTGCACTTGTAATGCACCAGGCCTTGATATAAATTCTTTCATGTGTGACCTCATTTAATGTCAAAACAATTCTATGAGATAGGGATGGTTATTATCCTTCTACAGATAAGGAAACTAAGGCCCAAGGAGTTTAAGTAACGTGCCCAGGATCCCATAGCTTATAGGTTTCAAGGCCATCCCCAACCCAGGGATCAAACCCACTGTGTTGCAGGTGGATTCTTTACCAATGAGCCACCTGGTAAGTCCAAGTCATTTGGAAAAAAATGGTCCCAGAGTCTAATTCTAGTATCTGTAAGTTCAACTACACTACACCTAAGCTCAGGTCTTGAAGTCAAAATAAAGGGAAAAGTCTTAGGCTTTTGGTTAAAATATGCTCAGAGAAAATGAGGAAGCATATACATGGAAATAATTTAGAAAAAGAAAGGAATAAAAGATAAAGGAAAGCCATTCTGGGATTATTCAAAATGGGAGACAAAGATATATCACAGTTTTACTTCTTCTAATCTAATTAATAACCAATGTAGAAAAAATATCAAGGAATACTCAGGAAAATGGAGAATTTAGTCATTTGGGAAAGCCAGTATTAGGAAATTGCATGTGATTCATAACAAAATACCACTTAACACATAACAATATTTTCTTCAGATGAGGAAATTTCCCTTGGCATCAAGAAACCAGGTCATTCTTAGAGACTCTGAACAGAAGCAATAAAACGGTGATTCTCAGTTATCCATAATTTCATGAATTCAACATGATTGCACAATGACAAAAACAAAACATAGCACTTCCAAGTTGATGGAAGCAGAAAATATCATACACAGGGCCAAGTAACCAGCGTGACTCACAGAGGTTCATGGAGTCTCATGAACACAACTTCTCCATTTTCAGCCCTTCAGTGACTCTCGCAGAGCCGCCCTGCCCTCCTCTGAACATTTCCAGTCAGATTTTTATGAGTCCTGCTTCTTGCTAACCATTTGTAAGCAAATTAGCTTACAAATTGATATAAAGGTCTTATTCGCCCTCAACGTGGACAGAATACAATAGAAACTTATTTCATAAATAGCAAACTGTAAATTAAATGTTTTCTAAACGCCGTTGTAAATTTGAAGTATTTGGGGGAAAATCACAAATTCATTTTCACTTGGAGCTTGCTGTATCCCTGGTTACCAAGCCTGACTCCACTGTGGTATTTTTTAAAAAACATTTAGAACACCTCTCTCCCCAGAGATTCCGGTTTGATAGATTGAGGTGTGACACTGTTATCTGTATTTTAAAGAAATGCCATTGGTGATTATTCTTGGAAAGCCAGAGTTGAGAACTCTTGTTCTGAATTCTCCTTGAAGGGTGGATAATTTAATTGTGAAATCTGAAATTTTCAGAAGCATTTTTAGTGACATATCCAACTGTACATCAGAATCATTTTTCTTTACAACTCCCTAATTTGAAATATGTATTCATAAGTTTTTAATCAAAATTATCTCCAAAAAACTTATTCAAGTGAAAATAATAATTTGACCAATAGTGTCAAAAAAGATTGTACTGACAGCTCATCTAATAAGCAGTCTCCCTTACATTATGGTATTTATTTAGTAAAGTATGTGAGTATGCAAAGCATTCAATTACACTCTTACCATAATCGATATACTCTAACATATACTGGTAGTAATAAAATAATATACCTTATGAGGAATTAAACAGAGATTATCTGAAATATTATTTCCAGGTGCAAACTTAAAACTAACATTATTACTATTGAATCTCATAAAAATTCTTTATATGCAATTTTAATAAATTATCTCCTTCAAGTTAATATTCTAAGATGGTTGCTTAAATTTTCCTTATTCATTTACAGTATGTAGGATTATTGATTCACCTAGGCCTTGCAATGATTCCTCAACCCGAACTGAAGAACCCTGAGCACTGAAGAAATCTTTAAGGGACAACCAGGGCTGAAGGTCGCAAGAGCATTCAAGGATCTCCCACAAACATCAGCATTAAAATGCAATTACACCAGGAAGTCTGCAGGAAAATCAGTGCACACTCTAAAGGAAGGCTCAAGGACCTATTTCCCTCTTTAATTATACCAAAAATGATTCCAATCCTACCTCAAGAATAGGGCTCCAGTCAAGGATAGAAGAACTCATGAAAACCATCCCATTTCTTGAGACGGTAGCAGGCGAAGCGTTGTCAATGTTATGAGGTTCAAAAACAATCTTGCAGTTTGGAGCCATGGGAATCCGATCACCGTTGGCAAGGGTTAGTGTTTTGTTATCATCCAAAACGGAATTCAGGTTTTCAATCCAGATGGCATCTACTGGACCATCAAGAACTATCCAGATATGCTCCCCTAAAACATCCCACCAAGGGCAAGGGAAAGAACATACAGACACATATATGCATATATACATAACTACTATGCTTGAAGAAATATTATAACAATGCAATTTTCATTAATTTTTTTTATTAGTTGGAGGCTAATTACTTCACAACATTTCAGTGGGTTTTGTCATACATTGATATGAATAAGCCATAGATTTACACGTATTCCCCATCCCGATCCCCGCTCCCACCTCCCTCTCCACCCGATTCCTCTGGGTCTTCCCAGTGCACCAGGCCTGAGCACTTGTCTCATGCATCCCACCTGGGCTGGTGATCTGTTTCACCATAGATAGTATACATGCTGTTCTTTTGAAATATCCCACCCTCACATTCTCCTTTGACCTAAATGATTTTATTTCTTTGCATAGAAGTCTTCCAGTTCTTTACGTTGCAGTTGTTTAAAGCCCACAATCAAAGCAAAAAGTCATTTGTTCCCTGAACAGATATTCCTTGAGCACCTTCTCTGTATCAGCATTGTTCTTGGGATAGGGTGATAAAAAAGACAACATCCTGCCCTTCACAGAGGTTGCTTGCTAAGGGGTAGAGATGACAAAGCAATATGCAAAGAAATATGTAAGAAAAATTCAGCAGGATAAGAAGGTGGGGCATTTTAGATAAGGTGGTCCATGAAATATTTTTGGAGCAGAATGAAGTGATGAAGAGATGTGGAACTAGGATTTTTCAGGCAATAGTAGTTGCAAAGGTCCTGAAGTGGGTACACACTTAAGGTGATCATGCTCCAGGAACAACAGGAAGTCAAACCTGATTAGAAAGAAGACGAGAAGGCAGAAAGGGATGTGAGTGACACAGGCAGAGCTCCAAGAATCCATTCTGGTTTGCACAGGCTGAGTTTGAGATGTTCAGCAAGACAGCCCATAGAGCTGTTGAGTTGGGAATTCAAAGACTAGAGATTAAAATGTAGAGATCAGCTTAGAAATGGCATTGAGAGCCGAGAACTGGGTAAGTTTCATCCAGATCATAAGTGAACAGCTAAGAAGTCTGAGAACAGAAGCACTTAAATGTTCAGACTTCTGGGTCTGAACCAGGATCTCCTCTTCTGGTTCCTCCCGCTGGCTGACCTCTCAGTGAAGGAGAAGTGAAGAGGAAGGTGTCCATGATGTCATGCAGTGGAAGAGTTTGAAGGAGTGGTCAGCTGTGCCAGACACTGACAAGAGCAGGGCTAGACTGAGAAGCGACAGCCTGTATGTGACAAGGTGGAGGTCATGAGTGTCCCCAGCAGAGCACTTTCCGAGGGACACTGGGCACAAAGACTAACAAACGTCAGGTCAGGAGATATTTGAAGGTAAAGACAGCAGCATCTGCAGAACACCCAACAGAAATGCCCTTGTAAATTTAGGTATTCGGTTTCACAGTTGCTCTTAATTTCTTAACCACTAGGTCTCTCTTACAAACCAGCACCATGACCAAGTTTGTAGTTCTAATTTTTATCTGTAATAACTGTGCAGTACTCTACATCAAATGAAATGCTTAGAAAATCCTAATTATTCTCATTCAACTAGCAGTTTAAGGAAAAGGGTGATCTGATGGCCAGAGTCCCTGTGAATGTATAAGCATGTGTTGCTTTTTTTTAAAGAGTTAAAAAAAAACACCTCTCTGAGGGCCTATTCTCTGAGTTAACATTTGCTCACTGGATCTGTGTGACACAGGATTACTAGAATAAGTCAGAAACAAAAGTGTATTTAACTCCCATAAAACAGCAGCAGTTTCTAATATAAGCACACTAGAAATACAACATTTTCTTTTCTCTTTCGCCATTGGTGTTGGATTGATCAGCCACATTCCCTCAAAGAGAAGATCCGTGGTGCCACCTTAATGTTTTTCCACAGAACGCTGTTTCCCAAGGCATGGACTTGTGAAGTGAGCCCAAATGTCTCCGCCCTGCTCCTGTATCCTCCTGTGTCCCTGAGATTGCTTTCACAGTGCTTTCTCCTACTCTTTCAGGAGTGAGAGGAGAACTGACCGTCACCTCCTCCATCTGAACTTATATTCTTGGACCACTGGGCTCAGTTTGCAGGGTCCCTAAGTAAGAGAATATTCAGAGTGAACCACTAGCCTTTAAGGAATTGGTTTAAACTAAAGCCAAACACACATGTCATCTAAAGAGAATAAAGTATGATCAAAAACTTTCTTTCTAATACAATCTTCTTTCCTAAGAAGCCCATTTCCACCTACAATTTTATAGGAGAATCGGTTTCTAAAGATAGGCCATACTGAGATGAGCACCATTTTT
This sequence comes from Cervus canadensis, assembly GCF_019320065.1. Classification (NCBI taxonomy): domain Eukaryota; kingdom Metazoa; phylum Chordata; class Mammalia; order Artiodactyla; family Cervidae; genus Cervus; species Cervus canadensis. Next base: position 55,890,463 of record NC_057401.1, read on the forward strand.
AAAATAGTTATGGTGAAATCACTTGATTTAATATAATCAAGTTTCCTTGACAGCTTTTGCTATTTCACTCTAAGATATCACAGGAATATAGAAATATTTTTTCAAAAGGAAAATTCCTTTTGTAACCAAAAAAAGGGAGGAGGTGGGTATTTTAAATACATTGATCAGTCATTCATCAATCTGTGTTTCTGTGTTTCAACATTCACAAATATCATACTGATTTATGACTTCTTGGTCTTGGATAAGATATTATACAGAAAATACAGTTTTACTAATTTTATTTTTTTAATATTTATGTATTTGGCTGCATCAGGTTTTAGTTATGGCCCACAAGCTCAATTTCCCTGCAGTGTGTGGGATTTTAGTTCCCCAACCAGGGATCGAACTTGCATTTCCTGCATTGGAAGATGGATTCTTAGCCACTGAACTACCAGGAAGTCCCCTACTAATTTTAAATCACTGCCAAGGTTTTTATTTAGAAGCACGTGTCAAAAATTATAGCTGTAATTCAGGGACTATGGTGGCCCAGTGGCTACAACTCCATGCTTTCACCTCAGGGGATACAGGTTCAATCCTTGGTGGGAGAACTAAGATCTTGCATACTGTGTGGTGCTACCAAAAAACATATATACTAATACTCTCTTTAGAGTCATGGATGTGGAAAACAAACTTCTGGTTACCAGAGATAAGGAGAGATAAGGAGCTGACATACACACTACTATATATAAAATAGATAACTGAGGAAAACCTACTGTATAGCACAGGGAACTCTACTCAATACTCTGTAATGACCTGTATGAAAAAGAATTTTTTAAAAAAGACTGATACATGTATGATGATTTGCTTTGCAGTACACCTGAAACACACAAAATTGTAAACCAACTTTACTCCAGTAAAAATTTTAAAATAAACAAAACATCACACTTGTAATTCATCTCCTACCTTTCTTAGCCCTCAATGTTTTCCTCCAAAGAGTAGAAAATATCCCATCGGTCCAATCATTCGTCGCCACATCAAGCCGACCGAACATCTGTGGGGCTGTAATCGCTTTAGGATTCATCCTCATTTCCCGGTGTGGTTTTCCACAATCTATACCAAGTAAATCCAGATTTTAAACAACTCACATGTAGAATAAACCATCATTAGGCAACACTGCACCAGTTTGCAGTGTACTATCTGTCAGCAGATATTCAAAACATGAAAAATATGAAATTACATTGAAAAGACATATCTTACTGCATCCCAAGTTATCATAATTAGCCTCATTATATTTTATTGACTAAAGCACTTTTTTTATCATCTGGAAAAGAAAACTGCATGTTACAAAAGGGGGGGAATGATAGCATGCTGGAATTGATGAAGAAATTAATGTAATCTGGATGTGCTTCAAATGTCACAGCTCAAAATCTTTTGGTTTCTGGTCTCCTAGGTTAAATCGTGGGTCCCTGGTGGCTCAGATGGTAAAGAAACTGCCTGCAGTGCAGGAGACCTGGGTTCAATCCCTGGGTCAGGAAGATCCTCTGGAGAAGGGAATGGCAACCCACTCCAGTATTCTTGCCTAGAGAATTCCATGGACAGAGGAGCCTGGTGGGCTACAGTCAATGTGGTCACAAAGAGTCAGAAACAACTGAAGGACTAAGCATGCACGCCTGCAGGTTAAATCTTATATCTGAAATTCACTTAGAAGATGCCTGATTCTCCTCATTAACAGCTTTCATTTGCTGAGATATGGTCTTGCTCATTTGGAAAAAATCAGCTAAATTAATGTTACAAAAATCAAGAATTATTTTTCTGCGGTCAACTTCAAAAAAGGTATGTAAATCTCTCAAACTCTGAAACTATTCTCGAGTAAGATGATTTCTGTACATAGGAGACTATAGATAGTAAGTAAAAAAAAAAAGAAAAGAAAAAGATTTAAAGTATATTATACGTGGAATCTTAAAATATGGTACAAGTGAACTTATTTAAAAAACAGAAATAGACTCAGAGACATAGAAAACAAGCTTATGGTTACCAAAGAAGAAGGGCAGGGAGGGATAAATTAAGAGTTCAGGATTAAAATATACACATATACTTATATATATATATATATATATAAAATAGATAATCAACAAGTACCTACTGTGTAGAACAAGGGACTATATTTAATATCTTATAATAACCTATAAGGGAGGAGAATCTAGAAAAGAATATATATAAAATGGAATCACTTTGCTGGACACCTGAAACTAATAGAATATGTAAATCAAATATATTTCAATAAAAATTTTTTAAAGATTTAAAATGCAAAATCATAAAAATAGAGTGAATGTGTTACATATTGTGTGAAATGTAAAATGTAAATATGTAAAATGTTACATATTGTGTGAAAGATTGACAAACACAGGCACACAAACAAGGATATGCACACTGGAAAGGTGTTAAATTAAAACTTTTCTAGAAAATTAAATGATAGTTCTCTTTTTCCAAAATCAGAAAGAGAATCAGGGTTAATTATTTGCATTATTTTACAGTGTTGAAGTCCTGAACTTAGGCACATTGCAGGTTTTTCAATAAATGATATTCATAAGACAAGCAATACTTTTTTACAAAAATCTAATCACACTTTACAAAAGGCCAGCAAACTCTTCAAATGTCTGACAGTAGCATAGATGAAAACTGGACTTGGTCTCTTGCCCATATAAGAGAAACTACCACAAACCATTTCTTTACGGTTGTAGGTAGAATTGTATCATTTTCACTTAAAATCCTGTAATATTTTTATACAATCACTCTAAGAAAAAAAGGCTTGACTTTTTAAATGCTGGTTAAACTAATTCCTCTTAATTCTTTCCACCTCCATGGACTCTGCCCCAGAGTGAGCATTCTTTTCTTGCTGTCCGCTCCTTAGGTCCTCTTTATAGAGGTCCCCAGACGGCCCCTCCTGTCCACAGTCCGTGTTCTTCATGGCACACAGGGCTAATCACACCATTCCCCAGCTCTATGGCTTCCCATCAGCCACAGGATAAAATCTAAGAGTTCAGCTGAAGTTACAAAGCTTCCCATGCTGTGCCCTCGCTTCAGTTTGAGTTCCCCCAGAAGCAAAGCCTGAGATAAAGACAGGGGAACTGGGAGTTTGAATTCAGGTGAAAGACAGTGTGACAGGAAAGGAAAGCCAATAAAGAGCTTGTTGGTGAGCCGGTCACAGATGGAGTGTCCCTCTAGGAGACAGGAGGAGATGCACATTTGCCTTCCACTCTTTCCGCCATATTGGTTGAGGGTGTGGCTGCCTCAGGAGCATTAAATCCCACCCAATCCCTTCTTCTAGGCTGAGCCAGTTCCCAGGAACTGGAAAGGCATAAGGCTGACAAACTCAAAGATACCACTGGTGTTTGGGGGAGAAACTGTCCAATGGTTGTATCGGTAGCAGGGGAGGGCCAAAAGGAGGTGGCCCTGGGCACAACAGCATCGGTTACCCCTCCACGTCTCCCCACGCCCACCCCCCCAACACTAATTACACCTTATCCATACCAGAGCACTTCCCCTGGTATATCAGGCTTTCACCAGTCCCTTCTGTCTACTCAGCCTCTTCATTCTGCTAATTATACCTTTTATCCATCTGCTATTTAACCCTCAAATCTCAGATGAAGTAGCACCTGCTCTGTAAGCCTTTCTAGAATTCCTTAGAAAGGTTTCTGATCTCCTTTGCCTCTGCTAACACCATAATTGTCCAAATCTTCCCCACGTCCAATCTTCTATGCTGAGTTCTAATTATCTGTGTCACTTCACTACACTGTAAACTCTTTCAAGACATGGCAATTTTTCTTTCATGCCTGCTTGGTGTTAGTTCTAGAAAGTCTTGTAGGTCTTTGTAGAACTATTCAACTTTGGCTTCATCAACATTAGTGGTTGGGGCATAGACTTGGATTACTGTTGTTGTTGAACGCCTTGCCTTGGAAACAAACAGATCATTGGGTTTTTGAGACTGCACCAAAGTACTGCAAATTAAAACCAAGAACAAGTCAATAAACAGCAAGTAGTCTAATAATTTATTCATTTTTGCAAAGACCTTCTCCAAAGCCAGTGACGCCTTATTGATTACACAGTTTAGACATATTATACATAATATATCTATATCATTTAATATTTAGTACTTATTTTAAGACACCAGGGCTTCCCAGGTGGCTCAGTTGGTAAAGAATCTGCCCGCAATGCAGGAGACCCAGGTTTGATCCCTGGGTGGGGAAGATCCCCTGAAGAAGGAAATAGCAACCCACTTTAGTATTCTTGTTTGGGAAATCCCATGGACAGAGGAGTCTGGTGGGCTGACCCACTCTGGGAATGCAAGAATCAGACACGACTAAACCACTACCACCACTATTTATTTTGTTCAGGTAACTGTACCCAGCACACTTGTAGTTTATTAACAGAAGGTAGCTTCATACCAACCAAAGTATTATTAAGCATAATTTAATAGAGGGGATAATAATTTAAGAGGAACCAGAGATCAAATTGCCAATGCCCGTTGGGTCATAGAAAAAGCAAGAGAGTTCCAGAAAAACATCTACTTCTGCTTTATTGACCATGTCAAAGCCTTTGACTGTATAGATCACAAGAAGCTGTAGAAAATTCTTAAAGAGATGGGAATACCAGACCTCCTGATCTGGCTCTTGAGAAATCTGTATGCAGGTCAAGAAGCAACAGTTAGAACTTGACATGGAACAACAGACTGGTTTCAAATAGGGAAAGGAGTACGTCAAGCCTGTATATTGTCACCCTACTTATTTAACTTACATGCAGTGTACATCATGAGAAATGCTGGGCTAGATGAAACACAAGCTGGAATCAAGATTGCTGGGACAAATATCAATAACTTCAGATATGCAGATGACACCACCCTTATGGCAGATAGCGAAGAAGAACTAAAGAGCCTCTTGATGAAAGTGAAAGAGGAGAGTGAAAAAGTTGGCTTAAAACTCAAAATTCAGAAAACTAAGATCATGGCATCTGGTTCCATCCCTTTATGACAAATAGATGGGGAAACAGAGAAAACAGTGACAGACTTTATCTTTTTGGGCTCCAAAATCACTGCACATGGTGACTGCAGCCATGAAATTAAAAGATGCTTACTCCTTGGAAGGAAAGTTATGACCAACCTAGACAGCATATTAAAAACCAGAGACATTATTTGCCAACAAAGGTCCATCTAGTCAAAGCTATAGTTTTTCCAGTGGTCATGTATGGATGTGAGAGTTGGACTATAAAGAAAGCTGAGCACCGAAGAACTGATGCTTTTGAACTATGGTGTTAGAGAAGACTCTTGACAGTCTCTTGGACTGCAGGGAAATCCAACCAGTCCATCCTAAAGGAAATCAATCCTGAATATTCATTGGAAGGACTGATGCTGAAGCTGAAACTCCAATACTTTGGCCACCTGATGCGAAGAACTGACCCATTGGAAAAGACCCTGATGCTGGGAAAGATTGAAGGCAGGAGGAGAAGGGGACAATAGAGGATAAAATGATTGGGTGGCATCACTGACTCAATGGACATAAGGTTGAGTAAACTCTGGGAGTTGGTGATCCTCAAGGAGGCCTGGCGTGCTGCAGTCCATGGGGTCGCAAAGATTCGAACACAACTGAGCGACTGAACTGACTGACTGAACTGAAAAGAGCGAATATGAACCAGTGAATTTGCTCAGTCATGTCCAACTCTTTGCAATCCCATGGACTGTAGCCTGCCAAGCTCCTCCATCCATGGAATTTTCCAGGCAAGAATACTGGAGTTGGTTGCCATTTCCTTCCCCAAAAGATCCCCAAACAGAATCTTAATAGCACACATGAAAATCCCATGATAAAGTCCTGCAGGTGTGAAATCTCAGTTTTGGTGGAGGTAGGTGCTAGCTGAGAGTATAATCCTGTCTCAGTGTAAATACCCCCATGTAGAGTCCTGTTGTACAGAATTCACTTCATCCCATTGCTGAGGAAACAAACTAAATCCAGTGTGTGCAGGACCCTAAAACAAATATAGACCATTGCCACCAACCAGTACCAGTGCACTGAGGTTCCATGAGCCGACCAGAAACCCAGCCAAGAAACTTTTCCCTGTGTGACAATGCATGGTGCATTCTAACAGCCAAAGCTCTGTGAAATTTTGGAACTTAACTGCCATGACTAAGGATTGCCAATACTTTTAAGAAGAAAGTCATCAATGTTTAATAAGAACCAAAGAATACAAGGATAATTGTGTACAAGGCAATACTCATCATGCTTAGATGACCCTGGGTTAGGGGCTTAGATGTAAGGCTTAGGGACATCTGGGAACTAAGTGCACTGATTTCACTTCTCAAGAAAAATATCTGATCTGGGCAGGAAATTAGTTTACAGTTAGGGTGATTTTTCAATACATAGAATTTAAGAATCAGGTTTGGAATTATCTTGTATTTATTGAGAGGTAGCATCTTATATTGGGGCTTCCCTGGTAGCTCAGCTGGTAAAGAATCTGCCTGCAATGCAGGAGATCCCAGTTCTATTCCTGGGTTGGGCAGATCCACTGCAGAAGGGATAGGCTACCCACTCCAGTCTTCTTGGGCTTCCCTTGTGGCTCAGCTGGTAAAGAATCCACCTGCAATGTGGGAGACCTGGGTCTTATATATTAAGCATCTTATATTAAGTCATAATTGTGAAATGGTATGGTATACTGGGAAAATTCTGGGTTTTTCCTTAATGGGCTCTGACCTTAATTCTGAGTCTCATTATTTACCATCCTTTTGATGTTGAGTATTTCTGAAGTTGAATCTTGACTTTTTTGTCCAAAATGGGGATAACAGTAGTCACATCTCAAGATCATTTTGAAAACTAAATGGCATAACATATGTAAAACATATAACACAGTCCATGAAATCACTTTAAAAAAAATGTTTGCATCATTCAGAAAAGCCAAGATATAGAAACAATCTTGTGTCTGTCCATGGATAAATGAATAAAGAAGGTGTGGCACACATACATAATGGAATATTATTCATCTACAAAAAATAAGAACATCCTGCCATTTGTGAAAACATGGATGGACTTTGAGGGTATTATGCTAAATGAAATAAGTCAGACACAGAAAGACAAATACTGTGTGATTTCACTTATATGTGGCATCTAAAAAGGTCAAACTCAGAGAAACAACTTCAGCAGAAGCTCCAATACTTTGGCTACATGATGCGAAGAGCTGACTCTTTGGAAAAGATGCTGATGCTGGGAAAGATTGAAGGCAGGAGGAGGAGACAGCAGAGGATGGCATCACCGGCTCAATGGACATGAGTTTGAGAAAGCTCCAGGAGATAGTGAAGGAGAAGGAAACCTGGCGTGCTGCAGTCCATGGGGTCACAAAGAATCGGACATGACTTAGTGACTGAACAACAACAGAGAAACAGATTGCAGAACTGCAGTTACAAGGGGTTGGGGGTGGGGCATGGAGAGATGTTGGAAAAGCGTACAGAATTCCAGTTATAAGATTAGCAAGTTTGGGCACCTAATGTAGAGCATGGTGATTAAAGCTAATAATACTGTATCATACAAATATTTGAATATTTCTAAGAAACTATCAATAGATCTTAAATGCTCTCATCACAAAAAAGAAATGGTTATTATGTGATATGCTGGAGGTGGTAACTAATGCTATGGTGACAATAATTTTGCAACATATAAATGGATCAAATCAGCACACTGCACATCTTAAACTTACACATGTGTCAAAATAATATCTGAATAAAGCTGGAAATGGGGGTTCCCTGGCAGTCCAGTGGTTAGGACTCTGCGCTTCCACTGCGGGGAGCACAGTTTGATCCCTGATTGGGAAACTAAGATCCCGAATGCCATGCATCACAGTCAAATAAAACTTTTTTTTTTTAATTTAAAACATAAGCTGGAAAATAATGTTTTTCTCCTCTGGTCTACTAACGTACTGTGTTATCTCTAAAACATACCCAGTATTCAAAAAAGTTGTATCTTATATGCTGCTGCTGCAGTGTAGTCGCTAAGTCGTGTCTGACTCTTTTGTGAGCCCGTGCTATTCAACTCTAATCTTGTTGCATGCATGCTCAGTCATCTCTGACTCTTGGCAACCCCATGGACTGTAGCCTGCCAGGTCCTCTGTCCATGGGATTTCCCAGACAAGAATATGGGAGTGGGTTGCCATTTCCTTCTCCAAGAGGTCTCCTCCTATAAAATATGTTAATGTACATCTATATTTGCGTTCCTCTTGGAGCATTCACCTGTCACAAAACGTGTCCCCAGGGTAATGAGGCTTGACTGTGCCCTTACCTGTCAGGGCTTTCATCAAGGTGTGGATGCAAGTGGTCTTCCCAGCTCCACTTGGCCCTAGGGTCATCATTCCATGCCGCACTCTCTGGGTTTCAAACAGCTGGATGACTTTCAGTTTCCAAGGAGGATGGTTGATTAAACCAGCTTCTTCAACCTGAAAATAAAACAAAATCCCCACATAAACAGCAGTCAGGACTTATCGTTGTGTTCAAAATAAGTTACAGACACGGAGCAAAGTTAGAGGTATGGGGAGTTATTATTAATACATATGACGTGCCAGTTTGGAAAGATAGAAAAAGTTCTGAAGGCCAACAGTGGTGATGTTTGCAATACAATGAATGCATTTAACACCACTGAGCTGTACACGTAAGAAGTAGTTTAAAAGGTATATTTATGTAATGAGTTTTACCACAATAGAAAATAGATACACCTAGACAAAAAGCAGGCTGAACATAATCAAAATGATATCCCAACCGAATCCGTATCTGACTTAGGGAATTACAAACACTTATATTTACATGAATGTACACATTAGGAGCAACTTAAGAACAAAGGCTCAAATAGCAAAATTATTTTAGATGTTTCATTTAGAAGATAATATTTAGTATAAAAGATCATTGCAGAGGGGGAGGAGCCAAGATGGCGGAGGAGTAGGACGGGGAGACCACTTTCTCTCCTACAAATTCATCAAAAGAATAACTGAACGCAGAGCAAACTTCGCAAAACAACTTCTGATCGCTAGCTGAGGTCATCAGGCGCCCAGAAAAGCAGCCTATTGTCTTCGAAAGGAGGTAGGACAAAATATAAAAGATAAAAAGTGAGACAAAAGAGCTAAGGACGGAGATCCGTCCTGGGAAGGGAGTCTTAGGAGGCATTGCTTGGGGTAGGGTCTGGGCCTGAGTGCCCTGAGGACAATTGGAGGGAGCTTCTGTGAGTTGCCAACTTGAACTGTGGGAGACCAAAAGAGAGAGAGAAAATTAACCTGCCCAAACACACTGCCGGCCGTTCGCAGAACAAAGAGACCGAGAAAATCCAGAGAAGAGCTCGCAGGCTGCGGACCGGCCCAGCCCCGCCGGAGGCAGGAGGCAGGGGGGAGGGGAAGGTCGCGGCGAGACACAGGGCGCGGGCGGGGACTGGGGCTGGGGACGCAGAGGGCAGAAGGCGCACACACTCGACTGGCGCCAGCGGAAACTGAGACTGGGTCCGCGGAAGGGAGTGGGCGCGCCACACCTGGGGAGAGTGCGCCCACCAAGCCCCTGGCTGCCTGGACCGCTCTGACGGGGAAGGCACTGAGAGCAGGCGCAGATTTTCGTTTCAGCGCTTTTGTGGAACACCCGAGGGCTGGAACCTCGCGCAGCGCGGGGCGCGCTCCATATAGAACAGCCGGGAGCCTGAGCAGCGCAGACGGAGAAAGCAGCGTCAGCCCCTCCCGGCAGCCCAGCCCGTCCCAGCGGCGCAAGTCTGTCCCCACAGCGCCAGCCCCTTCCCTGCAGCGCCAGCCCCTCCCCGCAGCGCCAGCCCCTCCCCGCAGCGCCAGCCCCTCCCTGCAGCGCCAGCCCCTCCCCGCAGAGCGACGGAACTAGCTACCTGAATAAGAGTCCACCTCTGCCCGCCTGTGTCAGGGTGGAAATGAGGCTCTGAAGAGACCGGCAAACAGAAGCCAAATAAACAAAGGGAACCGCTTCAGAAGGGACTGGTGCAACAGATTAAAATCCCTGTAGAAAACACCAACTACACCGGAAGGGGCCTGTAGATATCGAGAAGTGTAAGCTGGAACGAGGAGCTATCTGAAACTGAGCCGAACCCACACTGACCGCAACAGCTCCAGAGAAACTCCTAGATATAATTTTACTTTTTACTCTTTTTTTTCTTTTTTATTATTTTTTCTTTTTATTATTTTTTCTTTTTTATTTTTTCTCTTTTATTTTCCTTTAAAATCCCCTATTACTCCCCCATTACTCCTTAACTTTCATTTCCATAGATTTTTATGATTTTTTTAATTAGGGGGAAAAAATTTTTTTTTTCTTTCTTTTTTTTCTTTTTTCTTCTTTTTTTTTCTTTCCTTTTTCTCTTCTATTTTCTATTTTTCTTTTTCTCTTATTTCTTTTAAAGTCCTCTAGTACTCCTCTACTACTCCTTAATTTTCATTTTCAATACACTATAACCTTACAAAAAAAAAAAAAGAAGAGAAGCCCTATTTTAAACCGAAGATTATTCTCTCCCAATCTTGACTCTCTGTTTTCTACCTCAGAACACCTCTATTTCCTCCTTTCCCCTTCTCTTCCCAATCCAATTCTGTGAATCTTTGTAGGTGACTGGGCTACGGAGTACACTCTGGGAACAGACAGCTGCGTAGATCTGTCTCTCTCCTCTTGAGTCCCCCTTTTTCTCCTCCTGCTCATCTCTATCTCCCTCCTTCCTCTCCTCTTCTTCATGTAACTCTGTGAACCTCTCTGGGTGTCCCTAACGGGGGAGAATCTTTTCGCCATTAACCTAGAAGTTTTCTTATCAGTGCTGTATAGTTGGAGAAGTCCTGAGACTACAGGAAGAATAAAACTGAAATCCAGAGGCAGGAGACCTAAGCCCAAAACCTGAGAACACCAGAAAACTCCTGACTACATGGAATTTTAAGTAATAAATGGCTGTCCAAAAGCCTCCATACCTACACTGAAACCAACCACCACCCAAGAGCCAATAAGTTTTACAGCAAGACATACCACGCAAATTCTCCAGCAACGCAGGAACATAGCCCTGAACATCAACATACAGGCTGCCCAAGGTCACACCTAACACATAGACCCATCTCAAAACTCATTACTGGGCACTCCATTGCTCTCCAAAGAGAAGAAATCAAGTTCCACGCACCAGAACACTGACTCAAGCTTCCCTAACCAGGAAACCTTGACAAGCCAATCGTCTAACCCCACCCACTGGGTAAATCCTCCACAATAAAAAGGAACCACAGACCTCCAGAATACAGAAAGCCCACTCCAGACACAGCAATCTAAACAAGATGAAAAGGCAAAGAAATACCCAACAGGTAAAGGAACATGAAAAATGCCCACCAAGTCAAACAAAAGAGGAGGAGATAGGGAATCTACCTGAAAAAGAATTTAGAATAATGATAATAAAAATGATCCAAAATCTTGAAAACAAAATGGAGTTACAGATAAATAGCCTGGAGACAAAGATTGAAAAGATACAAGAAATGTTTAATAAAGACCTAGAAGAAATAAAAAAGAGTCAATTAAAAATGAATAATGCAATGAATGAGATCAAAAACACTTTGGAGGGAACCAAGAGTAGACTAACGGAAGCAGAAGATAGGATAAGTGAGATAGAAGATAAAATGGTGGAAATAAATGAAGCAGAGAGGAAAAAAGAAAAAAGGATCAAAAGAAATGAGGACAACCTCAGGGACCTCTGGGACAATGTGAAACGCCCCAACATTCGAATCATAGGAGTTCCAGAAGAAGAAGACAAAAAAGAAAGGCCATGAGAAAATACTCGAGGAGATAATAGCTGAAAACTTCCCTAAAATGGGGAAGGAAATAGCCACCCAAGTCCAAGAAACCCAGAGAGTCCCAAACAGGATAAACCCAAGGCGAAACACCCCAAGACACATATTAATCAAACTAACAAAGATCAAACACAAAGAACAAATATTAAAAGCAGCAAGGGAGAAACAACAAATAACACACAAAGGGATTCCCATAAGGATAACAGCTGATCTATCAATAGAAACCCTCCAGGCCAGAAGGGAATGGCAGGACATACTGAAAGTAATGAAAGAGAATAACCTACAACCTAGATTACTGTATCCAGCAAGGATCTCATTCAGATATGAAGGAGAATTCAAAAGCTTTACAGATAAGCAAAGGCTGAGAGAATTCAGCACCACCAAACCAGCTCTTCAACAAATGCTAAAGGATCTTCTCTAGACAGGAAATGCAGAAAGGTTGTATAAACGTGAACCCAAAACAACAAAGTAAATGGCAACGGGACCACACCTATCAATAATTACCCTAAATGTAAATGGGCTGAATGCCCCAACCAAAAGACAAAGATTGGCTGAATGGATACAAAAACAAGACCCTATATATGCTGTCTACAAAAGACCCACCTCAAACAAGAGACACATACAGACTAAAAGTGAAGGGCTGGAAAAAAATATTTCATGCAAACGGAGACCAAAAGAAAGCAGGAGTCGCAATACTCATATCAGATAAAATAGACTTTCAAATAAAGGATGTGAAAAGAGACAAAGAAGGACACTACATAATGATCAAAGGATCAATCAAAGAAGAAGATATAACAATTATAAATATATATGCACCCAACATAGGAGCACCGCAATATGTACGGCAAACACTAACGAGTATGAAAGAGGAAATTAATAGTAACACAATAATAGTGGGAGACTTTAATACGCCACTCACAACTATGGTAATCAACTTAACAGCAAATTAACAAGGAAACACAAACCCTTAATGACACAATGGACCAGCTAGACCTAATTGATATCTATAGGACATTTCACCCCAAAACAATCAGCTTCACCTTTTTCTCAAGTGCACACGGAACCTTCTCCAGAATAGATCACATCCTGGGCCATAAATCTGGTCTTGGAAAATTCAAAAAAAAATGAAATCATTCCAGTCATCTTTTTTGACCACAGTGCAGTAAGATTAGATCTCAATTACAGGAAAAAAATTGTTAAAAATTCAAACATATGGAGGTTAAATAACACGCTTCTGAATAACCAACAAATCATAGAAGAAATAAAAAAAGAAATCAAAATTTGTATAGAAATGAATGAAAATGAAAACATAACAACCCAAAGCCTATGGGACACTGTAAAAGCAGTGCTAAGGGGAAGGTTCATAGCATTACAGGCTTACCTCAAGAAACAAGAAAAAAGTCAAATAAATAACCTAACTCTACACCTAAAGCAACTAGAGAAGGAAGAAATGAAGAACCCCAGGGTTAGTAGGAGAGAAATCTTAAAAAATTAGGGCAGAAATAAATGCAAAACAAACTAAAGAGACCATAGCAAAAATCAACAAAGCTAAAAGCTGGTTTTTTGAAAAAAATAAACAAAATTGACAAACCATTAGCAAGACTCATTAAGAAACAAAGAGAGAAGAACCAAATTAACAAAATTAGAAATGAAAATGGAGAGATCACAACAGACAACACTGAAATACAAAGGATCATAAGAGACTACTACCAGCAGCTCTATGCCAATAAAATGGACAACTTGGATGAAATGGACAAATTCTTAGAAAAGTATAACTTTCCAAAACTGAACCAGGAAGAAATAGAAGATCTTAACAGACCCATCACAAGCAAGGAAATCGAAGCTGTCATCAAAAATCTTCCAGCAAACAAAAGCCCAGGACCAGATGGCTTCACAGCTGAATTCTACCAAAAATTTAGAGAGGAGCTAACACCTATCTTACTCAAACTCTTCCAGAAAAATTGCAGATGAAGGTAAGCTTCCAAACTCATTCTATGAGGCCACCATCACCCTAATTCCAAAACCAGACAAAGATGCCACAAAAAAAGAAAACTACAGGCCAATATCACTGATGAACATAGATGCAAAAATCCTTAACAAAATTCTAGCAAACAGAATCCAACAACATATTAAAAAAATCATACACCATGACCAAGTGGGCTTTATCCCAGGAATGCAAGGATTCTTTAATATCCGCAAATCAATCAATGTAATACACCACATTAACAAATTGAAAGATAAAAACCATATGATTATCTCAATAGATGCAGAGAAAGCCTTTGACAAAATTCAACACTCATTTATGATTAAAACTCTCCAAAAAGCAGGAATAGAAGGAACATACCTCAACATAATAAAAGCTATATATGACAAACCCACAGCAAGCATCACCCTCAATGGTGAAAAATTGAAAGCATTTCCCCTGAAATCAGGAACAAGACAAGGGTGCCCACTCTCACCACTACTATTCAACATAGTGTTGGAAGTTCTGGCCACAGCAATCAGAGCAGAAAAAGAAGTAAAAGGAATCCAGATAGGAAAAGAAGAAGTAAAACTCTCACTGTTTGCAGATGACATGATCCTCTATATAGAAAACCCTAAAGACTCTACCAGAAAATTACTAGAGCTAATCAATGAATATAGTAAAGTTGCAGGATATAAAATTAACACACAGAAATCCCTTGCATTCCTATACACTAACAATGAAAAAAACAGAAAGAGAAATTAAGGAAACAATACCATTCACCATTGCAACAAAAAGAATAAAATACTTAGGAGTATATCTACCTAAAGAAACAAAGAAACAAAAGACCTATACATAGAAAACTATAAAACACTGATGAAAGAAATCAAAGAGGACACAAACAGATGGAGAAACATACCGTGTTCATGGATTGGAAGAATCAATATTGTCCAAATGGCTATTCTACCCAAAGCAATCTATAGATTCAATGCAATCCCTATCAAGCTACCAACGGTATTTTTCACAGAACTAGACCAAAGAATTTCACAATTTGTATGGAAATACAAAAAAACCTCGAATAGCCAAAGTACTCTTGAGAAAGAAGAATGGAACTGGAGGAATCAACCTGCCTGACTTCAGACTCTACTACAAAGCCACAGTCATCAAGACAGTATGGTACTGGCACAAAGACAGAAATATAGATCAATGGAACAGAATAGAAAGCCCAGAGATAAATCCACGAACCTATGGACACCTTATCTTTGACAAAGGAGGCAAGGATATACAATGGAAAAAAGACAACCTCTTTAACAAGTGGTGCTGGGAAAACTGGTCAAACCACTTGTAAAAGAATGAAACTAGAACACTTTCTAACACCATACACAAAAATAAACTCAAAATGGATTAAAGATCTAAATGTAAGACCAGAAACTATAAAACTCCTAGAGGAGAACATAGGCAAAACACTCTTCGACATAAATCACAGCAAGATCCTCTATGACCCACCTCCCAGAATATTGGAAATAAAAGCAAAACTAAACAAATGGGATCTAATGAAACTTAAAAGCTTTTGCATTACAAAGGAAACTATAAGTAAGGTGAAAAGACAGCCCTCAGATTGGGAGAAAATAATAGCAAATGAAGAAACAGACAAAGGATTAATCTCAAAAATATACAAGCAACTCCTGCAGCTCAATTCCAGAAAATAAATGACCAATCAAAAAATGGGCCAAAGAACTAAACAGACGTTTCTCCAAAGAAGACATACAGATGGCTAACAAAACACATGAAAAGATGCTCAACATCACTCATTATCAGAGAAATGCAAATCAAAACCACAATGAGGTACCATTACACGCCAGTCAGGATGGCTGCTATCCAAAAGTCTACAAGCAATAAATGCTGGAGAGGGTGTGGAGAAAAGGGAACCCTCTTACACTGTTGGTGGGAATGCAAACTAGTACAGCCGCTATGGAAAAACAGTGTGGAGATTTCTTAAAAAACTGGAAATAGAACTGCCATATGACCCAGCAATCCCACTTCTGGGCATACACACTGAGGAAACCAGATCTGAAAGAGACACGTGCACCCCAATGTTCATCGCAGCACTGTTTATAATAGCCAGGACATGGAAGCAACCTAGATGCCCATCAGCAGATGAATGGATAAGGAAGCTGTGGTACATATACACCATGGAATATTACTCAGCCATTAAAAGAATTCATTTGAACCAGTCCTAATGAGATGGATGAAGCTGGAGCCCATTATACAGAGTGAAGTAAGCCAGAAAGATAAAGAACATTACAGCATACCAACACATATATATGGAATTTAGAAAGATGGTAACGATAACCCTATATGCAAAACAGAAAAAGAGACACAGAAATACAGAACAGACTTTTGAACTCTGTGGGAGAAGGTGAGGGTGGGATGTTTCAAAAGAACAGCATGTATACTATCTATGGTGAAACAGATCACCAGCCCAGGTGGGATGCATGAGACAAGTGCTCCGGCTTGGTGCACTGGGAAGACCCAGAGGAATCGGGTGGAGAGGGAGATGGGAGGGGGGATCGGGATTGGGAATACATGTAAATCCATGGCTGATTCCTGTCAATGTATGACAAAACCCACTGGAAAACAAAAAATAATAATAAAAATAAAATAAAATAAAATAAAATGGATAACCAACAAGGTCCTACTGTATAGCACAGGGAACTCTGCTCAATATTATGTGGCAGCCTGGATGGGAGGGGAGTTTGGGAGAGAAATGGATACACGTATGTATATGTATGGCTGGTCTCCTTTACTGTCTATCTGAACCTATCACAGTAT